>NW_015641029.1:414964-440065 GCF_001515625.1 Sinocyclocheilus rhinocerous | reverse complement strand
GGCAGCGCCTGTTACTTGTGGGGTCCCCCAGGGTTCTGTTATTGGCCCTATTTTATTTTCATTGTATATGTTGCCCCTGGGTTCAATTTTTTAAAAATACGGCATGTCGTACCATTTGTATGCGGATGATACTCAGATCTATTTACCTATGAGAGTGGGAGAGAACAACGGTTCTAATTTGCTATTTGCATGCCTAGAGGAGGTTAAGAGCTGGATGACTCAAAATCTGCTTCAACTGAACCAGAGTAAAACTGAGATTATGTTTTTTGGAGGATGTTTAGGATGTTTAGATATGTCCACATATTTGGGCTCATAGTCTAAATTATTGCCGTAACCAAATAGGTGTGGTGGGTGTGGTGTTTGACCCAGAGCTGAAATTTGACAAGCAGATTAATGCTGTAGTAAAGACTTGTTTTTTCCAGATTAGGTCTATTGCTCGACTAAAGCCTATTCTGTCAAGAAAAGACTTAGAGAAGGTTATTAATGCCTTTGTTTTGTCTCGTTTGGATTATTGCAATGTGTTGTATGTGGAGTCCTGTCAGACCACTATCTCACGCTTGCAATTAGTTCAGAATGCAGCAGCTAGGCTGCTAGTGGTTGCTAAGAAAAGTCATCATATCTCTCCTATTTTAGCTTCTCTCAAGTGGCTACCAGTGAACTACAGGATAAAATATAAAACTCTTCTGTATGTTTTTAAAGCTGTGCATGGGTTGGCCCCTGCTTACGTGTCTGAGCTCGTTGCTGTTCTTCAAGCACCTAGATCTCTAAGATCCCCGAATGTCCCTCGTACTCATTTAAAGTTAAAAGGGGATCAGGCCTTTGCTGTTGCGGGGCCGAAGCTCTGGAATAGTCTTCCTCAGGAACTTAGAGAAGTCTCATCTTTGAATGTTTTTAAAGTTGAAGTCAAAAACTACTTCTTGTCTTTAACCTTTGAGAGGGTGGGCTAGTCTTTGTTGTTAGTAGGATCTGTGTTGTTTTAAGTCGTGTGTTTTAATGAAGTGTTTTTTTTGTTTTTTTGATTGTACAGCACTTTGGTCTGCAGGTGCAGTTGTAAAGTGCTCTATAAATAAATAAAGTGAATAATAAAATGCTTAAAATACATTTATTTTCCATTTTCTCTTCACACTAGGTCTTAGTGCATGGGGTTTTCAAAGTGACGTCTCTAAAGCATGTCAGTGCTAAGGGGCCCATGGCACATCTCTCTTTCTATGTGTGTGTGTGTGTGTGTGTTAACGGGAAGTAATAAAAAATATGAAATGCAAATCACTACTCATCACTTTTAACAAATGTTGTATGGCAATATTTTCTGCCTAGGATTTATTATGAAAATTGCTATACAAATATCTGAATTGAAATGTTTATCTTGAGAATGTTTCTCTATACTTTATTAATAATAATAATAATAATCAAATAATCAATCAATCAATAAATAAATATTCTGGGTAACAGTTTATTTCAAGGACCAATTCTCACTATTAACTAGCATGCATATTAATATCATATTGGCTGTTTATTGGTACTTATAAAGCACATTAATGACTTATTCTGCATGATCATATGTTACATCTCTTATCTAAACTTAACAACTACCTTACTAACTATTAATAAGCAGTACATTAGGAGTTTATTGCGGCAAATGTCTTAGTTAATAGTGTGGTCTTAAAAATTGGTCATTTACTCACCACATGTAGCACCAAAAAAAAAAAAAACTCAAAAGTAGTTCATATGATGTCATTCGATTGCTTTGTGTGAATAACAGACTGAAAGAACTTTGAATTTGTTTACATAAGCACAGATCAATGACAACGAAATTTCGGAACTAGTTAGGAAAGGGAAAAAAAAATATTTGAACTTCTTTTTAATGGCCATCAATTCTAGAAAGATGCTCTTAATGTAATAGTTAAGGAATCTACCAACAGAGGCCATGCTAAACAACAAAAACTTAGGCAATACACTGTATGTGGAATTAAACAGATTTTTGCTGTCCACTGCTATTACTGGTGTCTTTACCTCATTTGAGTGTATTTTTTTTTAACACTGAATAATTATTAATTAACTGAAGACAGCACCAGGGGTCATTAATTCTCAGACTCTTGTCTCTCCCTCTTGAGTCTTATCAAGCCATGAATATTTTTCAACACTTTTTCTTTTTCAAGTAATTATGTCTCTATCATTTATGCTGATGTTGTCCCATAATTGCAGATGTTTTCATGCTGACTTTGCTGACCTAATGAGGTATGAGCATTCATGTACATGTGCAATCCAATATTCTTCATGCTTATGGCGTATGTGCTCTATGGTGCATGTTTGAATAATTATTTGCGTGTTGATGATCCTCACAGCTAGAATGCAAAATTAAAAACCAACCAAATTTAATGCAAGACCTCAAAACTGAGAATGAAACCAACACTAAAGATGCTTTAATAGTATTTAATTGTATTTTTAACAATCAGTAAAAATCATGTTTCTCAAAATATTAGTTTTAAAATTAATATTAGCATCTTTAGATTTAAATGTGTAAAACAACAAAGTAGAAAGAAAAAAATTAGCATGTCTGAGACAAATTATCTGTTAACATTTAATGCCACATAAACCAGAGTTCATTTAATTATAGATAATTTAAGTATAGAGTTTTAGTCATGGTCATTCTGGAAGAAATTAAATGAAATTTTCTTAGATTAAATTGTATAGTATATTTTTAAAAGCCCTTAATCATTTTGCAGTACTTTCAGGTATAGAACAGTTGCACTTCTGTGTAATTGTGTAACTGTCAAAACAATCTCTTGACAATTATTTGAACAAGATTGCATAATCTTAACCTAATTTTTAAAATAACTTGAATGTGCAAGACTTTCAGGGTCACTGACTTCCAGTTATTGTACCTATACATAAGAAGTCTGTTATGCTGTTTTATATTGCAAACTGGTATTTGTTATCATTTTGTTTCAATTTATCACAATCATAAACACACTTTTTTTAGTTCAAATAGTTTTACTGTTTACTGCACTTTGCTATTCTCCTAGTTATTCACATTTAGCGTCCAATGAATCAGAAATCTTGCACATTCAAAGAAAATAGCTTGAGGTGGATATCATACAAAAATGTAGATTGTAGAACAATCATGGTTAGGGGTTCAGGTGTTGGGCTTTATGTTACATTAAGGTTTGTGTCATTCACTACACAATATTGCCATCATGAATTAATTCTTATGTTGACTATGTGTGTGTGCTAGTGCTTTCTGCGCTCCAACGTAATCCAGATGCCTTGCTCTGGTCGCAGTACCAGTTCGCCCAGTGGCCGGAGTTCCTCCCTCTTCTGACATGCCACTATGTTAAAGTAGCGCAGAATAGAAGCCAGAATAACCTTTTCCTCCATTATAGCAAAACGCTGACCTGAATACACAAACATAAAACTGTCAGCTATTATTAAAAAAAGCCTCTGGAAAAGTATAGAATGACACATTATTTCCATGTATACTGTTTATGCTTGTAGGTCTCACCAATGCAGTTGCGAAGGCCAGCAGAGAATGGAATGAAGGCATAAGGATGTCGACCGACGCAGTTCTCTGGCAGGAAACGCTCAGGACGGAACTCTTCAGGGTCAGGGAAGAAGCGAGGGTCACGGTGAAGGGCATAGGTTATGACGATGACATTTGCTCCTTTAGGAACTTTATAGCCATCTATAGAAGACACACACAAGTATCATGTCAAATGATCAGTGGTGTAATGTAACGAAGTAATAATACTTCGTTACAGTACTTAAGTATTTTTGGAAGTATCTGTACTTTACATGAGTTTTAATATTTCAGCCAACTTTTACTTTTACTCCTCTACATTTCCTAATTAAAATGTATACTTTTACTCCGATACATTTCCCCGAAGCATACTTACTACAAATTAGTCAGAAGAACACGGACTGCAGGAAAGCAAGTTTGACGAATCAGTGGTCTGGCGTTTGCAAGTTAGACTCCTAAAAAACACCTTTGCTCATGTGCAAACAAGTGCGCGCACAACCGCGGATGATTCATTTCCCACTCAAGTCGAGTCTGGGGTGTGCGATATACAGTGTATCTGCGATAATATGGCAAGTGTTGTTGTAATCATGTGCAATCTGACATTATCAAGTAGGCTATATCACCAGATCACACACAGAGTGCACGCACGTTGATTTATTAGTCTATTAAAAAACTTAAAACTCCAGGCATTCTAAATTGTAGACGGCAAAAATGCTTCTGTATGCTTTTTTTATTTATATAATTTAATAGTTACTTTAATCTACATCACACAAAGAGTCCCGTTTTTCTGTAGATATCAGCATGATAACACATTTAATAATCGTTTTATACCAGTTCAGTAAAGCAATAAGTGACTTACATTTTAGACATAATATTGCTCGTTTCTGCTCAATTTTGCCAACGAAAATAGTTCCAAACAAAGATGACAGCACTGTTTTGCGTCTCTGAGCAATGGACGGTGTTTACTTATTGAATGAATCAGCTTTTTGAACGAATCGGTTGGTAAAAATGATTAAGTGATTCACTCATTAACAAAGGCTGCGTCCGAAAGCTCTAAAATTCCAAGGCAGGAAGGCATCAAGGCATGTCCAAATCCAAATCCTGCTTTACTTCCCGTCTCCGGAGGTACCTTCTTCTGATCCAATTTTGAAGGCAGCATAGATGTATCGGTGTGTGTGTGTTCACTGCTGTGTGTGTGCACTTTGGATGGGATAAATGCAGAGCACTAATTCCGAGTATGGGTCACCATACTTGGCCACATGTCACTTCACTTCACTTCACTTATTAAGAGAATAATTTATTAAATAATTAAATTTCTCTTGTTGCAGTTCACAGAAGAAAAAAGGTCATACTGGTTCGGACCTCTTTGTTTGTGAACTATTGCTGTAACTGATGAACATAAAGTGGATGAAAAAAAAAACTAAACTGTGTAAATTAACAAAATACCACATTATTCAATGCATGCATGACCCAAGGAATGAATGAATATGTGACAAGTATAAGGAACTCACTGATCTGTGTATCCTCACAGATGGTTCGGGCAAAAAACGGAACAGAAGGAAAGAGACGCAGAGACTCCTTTATCACACACTCCAAATAACGCAGTTTCTTTAGATCCTCTGTGTTAATTGGCCTCTCCGACTCGCCTGACACACACAAACACATTGCAAAATTATTAAAATGAGTTCCAAACAGTTTCAGGCTCTTCAACAAAGTAATGATTTAAACACCTATTCTTGGTGTTTAACTGAATAATATGAACCACAACAAGTGGGCTTAACGCACCAAAAACCTCAAATAGTTCTTGTTGTGCCTTCCTTTGGACTTCAGGATGGGAGCCTAACAAGTGTATGGCCCAGTTCATGGCAGCCGCTGTTGTGTCATGACCCTGCAAAATGTAGCAAAAAATGCTTTTTAACATAAAGTTTACCTCACCAAGTTACCTTGGTTTCAAAACATTTTAAAATGTCAGTGATTTGGTAAACCCATGAACAAGTGTCTAACGGATTTAACTCATCTTGGATCAGTTTTATAATTTAAGTTCTTTTTTTAATTAAATTAATTTTAATACAGTAATACAGAAAAGGAGGATGATAATGACCTAGTTTGCCAAGCCTTGCTTAATAAACACACAAAACAAGCACTATACATTAATAAAAGAACAAAATGTTACAAGATCTTCATATTTAATGGTATTTATTTATTTTTTCAGAGTTATCATAGCATTGTTTAACCCGCAAGTGCCACTAGCCTATGTTGTTTTGAGCAATGAATCATTTTGTTCCTCTCATCATTTTAACAGTTCCTACCTCAAACATAAAGGTGTCCACTTCCTCCTGGATATCTTTGTGAGTTAACTTTTTCCCATCCTCATCTGTTGTTTTTAACAGCATGTTCAAGAAAGCCCGTCTTTTCCTCATCCCCTGATCTGATTCACTGTCAGACTCAATGTAGGTAATGTACTCTGCCCTCTCGTTAATCACCTACATGACAGAAAGACACACAGGTGATCAGAATGCAGCCTTGACCAGACTGAATGTGGCCGGATATTACATAAACACTCACACTCTCTGTGAAGGAGTGAAGGACTTTCAGACTACGGTTGTGTTCTCTGCCTTCACCAAAATAGTTATACACAAAATCAGGCCAGTACCAGGGCATCCTCTGGCGCCTGGTGATGATGTCACTCATTCTGTACCGATCAGAATAATAGAAATTGCAAGTATTAGTAAATATCATATTCATTCATTGGTAACACTTTATAATAACGTTCATTAATGAATCATTAACAAACATTATGTAATGCTTAACAGAGCATTAGTTAATACATATTCAGAGAGCTTTGCTAATGTACTAATGTATAGATCATTATTTCATGTAAACTGAAATGCTTTCAAGTGTCATTAAACTTTTAATTCATGTGATCATGCACTTTTTAAAAAAATCATCAAATGATTTTGACAGATGGTTTACAATTATTAAAAGCTTCTTAATGTACTTTTGAATGCTAACAAATGTCATTAAACCTCAGTTCACATATTACATAATGCTCTTTTTTACATTTACAAATGTTGTGAAAATATAGCTTAATTCGTAATTTTAAGCACTTCACAAACTATTCGTGTTAACATATTATTCATTAACTCATAATCACAGTCTGTAAATGTCATTCATTTGTTGCGTAGACTATTTTCTACTACTTCATTTGTTGCGACTACTATTTTCACATCTTAACAGGAGGGGGGAAAAAAACAAGAAAATACTTAATTTATCATTTATCAAGATAATGTAATATAAACAGACTGAACCGTGTTCCCTCATAGTAATCAAATTGACCACTGTACACTGTTGACCCCTAAACCATCTATGTAGAACTGGAATAGTAGAATGTCTAAAGTGGACTATCGAAATAAAGTGTAACCTTATTTTGAAGTATTTTGAAACTTTCAGAACACTAAATATAACCATGACTCTAGACCAGGGGTAGGCAAGTTCGGTCCTAGAGAGCCGCAGTCCTGCAGAGTTCAGCTCCAACCCTGAAAACAAAACTCACCTGCCTATAGCCTTAGTAATCCTGAAGACATTGATTAGCTTGTTCAGGTGTGTCTGATTAGGGTTGGAGCTGAACTCTGAAGGACTGCGGCTCTCTAGAACCGAACTTGCCTACCCCTGCTCTAGACTGTTTCATAAACACACAAAGTCACCCATTGCATGGCCTTTGGAATAAAGCATGACCAAGGAATAAAAGCGAACTCACCAAGCCAGTTAAACACACACAGTTATTTGCAGTTTCAAACCAGTATTGATTTGTACTCGGATGCACAACCTTAAATCTGTCTAGCATCCACCCTAAAAATGTTCCTTCTATATTAACATTTAATAAATGTAAAAATCACTTACCTGTACACACTGCGCACATACTCAGAGTCATGGTTGCTCTGTGCATAGATCTTCTTTCCCATGGCAGTCTCTGAAATGTAACAATTCTGTTTTGAATTCTGATACTTGTCCACATCCTCAAACAAACTTGCATTGTCACCCTCACTAAAAACCAAAACCACCATAAACACACAAACAAAAGATATATACATAGACCATAGTCAGGTTAGACGCCATTTATGCCGATGAAAACGAGGCTGTGAGGAATACATTTAGTCTTTACAATGCCATGTGCTGTATAATAGTCCAAAATCACATACGTTTGTCTTGTTAAAGGTAAACGTTAAGGTACTATCAGTACGTTTAAGGATGTTAAAATGTACAGAAAACTACACAAACCACAGATGATATCTAGGGCACAGAGAGTGATGTAGTTAAAGCAGTTGAAAGAGCCTTTTCCAGCGTGTTTCGCAAGTTTCTCTATGAGCACCTCTGCCTGTTCATTCATCACCTCCAGGAACTCAGTTAGTATAGAGAAATGAAATGTTGGGGTCAACATCTTACGTCTGCGTCTCCACTTATCCCCGGTACTAACAAAAGGAAATACAGAAGGGAATTTAAGACATGTGTCTTAGTTATTTGCAAAGGGATGCTTATTTGTCTGCTCTTTATTATCGAACTAAATAGAATCAGTTTTGAACTGTCTCAAGCTCAATCACAATTCTACTGTCTTCAGTTTAACTGCTAATCACGGAATTGAACTTGATTTATAAATGATGAACTTTACACAGTTATTGAACTGAACCCAATCAACCCTGAACTGACTGGAGCTGAATAATGAGACTATTGTTTTTTTTTTTAGAGCTGCTTTACAGAAGAATATGGATTAGACTTATATTGATGAAGTTGGCATCACTGGTTCTGATCTGATACTAACTGACCCTGTTTAATACTGTGAAGTTGCTTTGAAATGTTCCCTACAACTTGACATTATTTAAAATGAGCCTTTATTAAGTTGGTAAACAGTTTACCTTGTGAGTAGTCCTGTTCCCAGCCAGGGGTGCAGAAATTTGTATGCGTAAGCCTTGTCCATGTGAACAGGGTTATTCAGCACTGTCTGTATAAGTGGTAGGATTTGCCAAGAGTGACAAATAAAACATAAAATTGAGGACTTGTAAAATCGTCTTTGTTACCACTAGGGTTGATGATATATTAAGTATTATAATAAGTATTCATATGCTTGCAATGTAAAAATGTGAAGTACAATTTTGTTAGGAATATAGAAATAAGCAACATTGTGTCGAATATTGCAACTCTAGTTTCACAATCCTTTCTTGTCTCGCAGGTGTGAGACTGCTAAAACAGATGTTTAACTAAATTTTTATTGTATTTTATTCCTTACATTAAACATTTTGAATCAACTTGGCAACAATGGCTGCTGAACTGAAATAATGGTTCCTCTGATCCAGAACTTTACTATCACCACCAAAACTAGTCTTTAATCTGCTTAAACCTTTTCCTTATCCTGTTGTTGAGCTTAATTTACACTTCGCAGCGTTGGACTTTAACATACTGAATGGTCTCTTTGAATATTCTTCTAATCTTTAACGTCTTATGTATTTCTTTGTACATAGATATCATACATATAGTATCTTTTTCTTTTATCTAATGCACAGTCATCAACTTTTGTGGTGCCACTAAAAAGAGTTCACTCACTAAGGTTATCTTGATCTTCAAACATCCGCTCATATTGTGTAATATACTGTCACTATAGGCCAGAGACCCTGATCATAACAAGTGAGTGTGCGCGTCACATGCAAGTGGACAATACCTCGATAGTCTCAGCATGGTATAAGATGAGAAATGGGACAGGACCAATCCATAATTTAAACAGAGGATAATCCCAGAATTCTTTTGTGTAGCCAACCACCTGACAAAAGAATTCTGAAAGACAGTTTTCAACTTTTATACTTCAATGCATTTGAAGGGTTACTTAATTCCAGTGCACATGGAGTTGTTCACAGTAACATGAACTTTCTATGTTAAAATTTATAGAGACAGGGAATAGTTGTCACATAAGAAACTATACGTTTTGTTGTTGTTTTAATTTTAAAAATAGAATAATTTAGAATATATTTTTATACACTTTTTGATGGTCTCTTTTGAACATTGAGTTGACAATAAGTTGCCCTTATGTGTCAACTACCTCTCATTAAAGAATTAGTAGACTGTCTGAATAATATCTGCTAACTCTATTGTGATGGTCTTTGCAAGTACATTTCAATTTATTCTAACCCTAACCCTACCAGTCTACTAATACTCACTTTAATGAGAGTTAGTAGATATGTGGGTGGAACGTTACAACAGAATGTGTCAAAGGGACCATCAAAATAAAGTGAAATTGAATTTTTAAAATAGAAATAAAAAAAATATATAGAATACTTTAGAATATAACATTAAAAATAAAAAATAGAATACTTGGCTATGTAGTCTTTCAATTATCATAAAGGGGTTGTCATAAACTGCGTTAAATGCATTGATTTATTGAACTATTAGAAATAGTCTATTCTTTAAAAGAATCATAGCATGTAAAAGTGCGCATTTTTATTGCATTAATTTTTTTCTCATATAGCCTATTATTCGTTTTATTTTTGTCATTCTCTTAATAATTTATTTTGAAATATTATCATGTATAAATTATATGTGTATTTTATATTTATTGACGAGATTAGACCAGACAAAACATCGTACAGATGCTAGGAAGAAAAATGGACCGATATATTGCTCTTCTCACCTCCCGCGTTCGATTTAAACTGCAGCGCGTCCCCGATGAACGGATATGTGTTTCCAATGCCCGGGACTGGCTTCAGTTCTTTCCAGTTGTGCAGGTAGTTTTTCAGCAGCTGGTAGGTGATATATGTCAAAAGAATAACGCAAACCGTCGCGGCTACGAACCCAAAAGTATACACACCGACGAGCGGGAACATCGTGCCACTGAGAGGCACGGCGATGCGTGTGTGTCTCTATGAGCTTCCCAGTGTTTCATAATGAATTTGCTACTGGACTTTGGATCATCCTGACAAGTAGCCAAACGCAAGTTCCACAAGCACTGCTACAAACAAATGAATTTACTAAAGAACTGCAGAACCTCTGAAATGGGAAAATTTGGTTGCTGTGTTTATGTTGGAAGTTTATCAGAGACATACGGGCACTTAACAAATTAGGCCTATAGTTTTTCATCGGAACAGTCAGTGAAAAGCCATTTTACAGGATCCAGTGTTCATGCATGCCACAATATAATCAGGGTCATCCCAAGCTGGCGCGGGGCCCAGTGAGAGGTAGGGAGCGGGCCCCCCGTCAGTCCGTTTGCACCAGTTGCCCAGCACTAGGACAGCCCTGGTTCTTTCTGTTTTTTGAATAATATATATTTTAAAAGCAATCAAAGTGAAAATAAAAGTCCTAATAATTATTAATCACAAAATATCAGCTCGCGTGTATAGCCTAATATTGCTTAATTGGCGCACGTGGCATATGTGCGTGCATGCGTGCTTTTTCTCAGGATCGTCATTGGACGGTACAAAGTAAAGGTAGTCTATACTTCATGATAGTTTGCATAATGTTTACATAATCATGAAAGAATGGTGTTCAGTCGGCAGAGATGGGCAGTATTTTATTTAAATGCATTTGAAATACCTATTTAATTACTAAATACGTATTTTGTCATTTGTATTTTGCTGGACAAAAAAATCAAAAGTAATGTGTAGTTAAATACTTTGAGAGACAGTATTTTGTATTTGAAATACTCAAAATACATCATCAAGTAGTTCATTTTACTCTCAGATAATACAATATCTTTCTGCACAAAAAACAACACTATTTATGTTGTACTGCACGTTTCCTCAGCCTTGCCAAAAGAAATGTGTTTCCAGGTTACAGCGATTGGAGCTGCTGCTGCAGTTATTCAGCTCCACGGGAGAGGGAGGTATTGAGCGCTGTAAAGTAGTCGGACAGAACATGTTAAAGGTCATCATGTTTTTATTAGTGCGTTTTACTTAGGTTAACGTAGATACTGTACTGATACATAATGCACTCACACAATATGTTTTTTTTTTAAATTATAAATGGTAAAATAACTAATTTTCAAACTGATCAGATAATTTAAATAAAGCTGGCGCGTACACCAAACTAGTTAAAATATGTTTCATATTATTATATTTTTATATTATATCCTGTAACAGTAATATTGTTTGCACTTACCTCTTCTGTTAGACTTAAAGTTGAGCGTGTTGCCTAGGAACGGGTAAATTGGACTAATCTCAGGGACAGGTTTCAGTTCTCTGAGAGAGTGTGTCTGAACCCCGAACATTATCAGGAAGGCTATTCCAATGTAATCTTTAAGCAACTGATATGTTATGAAAGTCAGCACAAGTAGAAGTGAGACAAAAACCACCGATCCGTTCAACAGTTCACCAACTAGCATTTTTTACGTTTTGTTAGATCTGTAGTAGGTTGTAGAGTAACTCCTCGCCTGTTAAATGGGAACTTGAAAATGTGTGATACCCCCTTAAGCCACGGGATGAGTTTAGATTTTCAAATACACACCATGACTTTTGTTTGTTGTTTATTCTGCACAAGCAGAATAAAAGCAGAAAAACCAATTTGATCACAATTTTCATTTAATGTTTCATGAAAAAGAATAAATCATAAAGACTTCTTGTAGAGCTGATATTTTAGATATGCTTTTTTATTTTATTTTTATACATTATATGGGAGGCCAAGACTAGTTATCACATGGGAAAGTCGTCACATATGGCAATATCTCCATATGTTCATTAGACTTTCAAAAAGAAAAAAAAAACGATGCTAAGAAATATTCAGTGGCGTAAAAGGTGTCAACTTGCCCCGGTCTCCCCTATACAGTACCAAAAAAAAAGAAAAAAAAAAGGAAAAAGCTAATTAGATCAGTTTTCATCTTGTTAAAGAAATGACCACTGGATGGCTGCATTGTACAAAATATTTCAATTGGTTAAATACTCAAACAAAAGACATTTACACCACACTCTAAAGAGAAAGGAAAAAATGAAATCGCATCACATGACCCCTTTAACACAGACTTTAGAAAACAGACCAAGTGCAACATAAGTTTGTACTAAGTAGTATAAAAATAATTAGTACCTAAGAGAAAATACCAAAGCTTCTTACCCACACTGCTCCACTTAATTTATACTGCTCCACTGTATTTTGTTTGACTAAAACTTAAAAATGGAGGGGGAAATTAATACATTTGTTTTTTTTAAATATTGATATTTATGTAATTTAATGGATTACATTTTTAAAAGTGATTCCTAAATACATATTTTACCTTTTATATTTGACCCTGATGGCAGTGGCCAGCTAAAGGTCAGAATAAATGAAACTGTTATGGTCACAAATGTGAGTTTCTCTGAAGGGATCTCTTTGAGCATAAAAACAAACAAACAAACAAAAACCCTAGTACCTTACACAGCGTGGGCTCTATTGTGTCTACACAATTATCTAGTTTGGAGTTGCAATGGTATTATTCTATTGTGATTACTAAAGAGGATAAAAAGGTATAGTGAAACTTTTCATGTGAGTGAATTTATCTGTTTGCTTAAAATAATTTGCCAGGTCACATTTAGCTTTTTCCTTAAAAGGCCATTGGATGTCATGTCTAGTAGGTGGTGTTTGCTTGGAAGCAGCACTCTATAATCTCACTTGCAAATTCTTTTGAAATGTAAATGTATGAAACTGAAAGAGATGAAACAGAGAATGCAAGTAAGGACCTAGCACAAATTAAACATGCTTTGCATATGAAAAAAAAAAATCTAGTTGACCCTGTTGGTAGAGGCTATTGCTGAGCGGAGTTTCTGATGGAAAGCTGGGATTCGTTCCCTGTGTAAAGGCCAGTTGAGAACACAGTGAGGTTTCAACATGCCACGACGAAGATGCAGAGAGCGGTTCAGACTGTAATCAGTTACATCTTGCAAAAAAATCAGAATCAGCGAGTCACGATTGTCCTCCATTACCTGGTGAAGTGCATGATGGGCTTTGAATCTGAAAGTAGGAGAAGGAGAAAGTGTAAATACTTCTTGAATTGGGTAAGCCACCTGTGCATTTCAGTAAATTCCAGAAAGGAAGCATGCGTTTGGTGAATATGTAAGGTGTGTCCTTTGAGGATCTGAATGTACCTTAAAGAATCGAAACTGCTCAGTGGTTTGCATTTAATTAATGGTCACTAAATATATTAGTAGTTAGCCTTTTTGAATCAGTTATAGATAATAAGGAAAATGTTACTTACTGCCTACACCAAGGATCCTTCAGAAGCATTTCTGTAATAACAAAAATGATTTTCCTGGATTGTCCCATGTTTTCAACAATGGTGTCAAGTTGAGAAAAGCCAGGTATTGCATCTCTGTCTTCAAGAAAAAAATTGAATTTTACATCCTCTAGGGGAAGCAAGCTTCGTTCCACCCATGGTCTGTCCTCAGCACTGTGGATGATATATGCATCATATGCATATCTACCCTCAGTAATGCTTTCGTCCTTCAATGACCCCAGCATACTGTTTACCATTATGCTCCAGAAGAACTGGATTCTCCATCCTTGGAAGTGTGCCAGGAAAGCTGTGAATAACAACATTAACACTGCTGTGCTACTTAAAATGTACAGTGCCTTAAAAGGTGTCATATCCTTGCAGGACAGTGGGTCAAAGTCCATAACAGAGCGGTTAAAGTAGGCATTTGGGGTGTTACAGATATAACTTTGAGGGAACCCAGGAACGCTGGCATTGGTGGAGTTAAGCCACTCAGAGAACCACAGGATGCTCTCGCAGGTGCAGTCAAAGGGGTTGTGGTCCATGTAGAGATCTGTCAGGTTGGAAAGTGGCACACCAAACGTGGCACGTTGAACAGATGTTATAAGGTTCTTTTGAAGATGCAAATACTTTAAAGACTGCAGGTCATCAAAAACAGAGGCATGCAGCTGATCCAAGAGATTACCACGGAGACTTAGCTCATGTAACTCAAAGAAGCTGCGCAAAGCATTAAGTGGAATCTCATCTAAACCATTGTAATCCAGATCCAGAACAGACAGTTTTGTGGCATCCTTGAGGAACAACACTGGACCACCAGGGTTGGCCGTCTTCCACAACCTAGCCAAGTTGTTGTGCTGCATTTTCAGCACTTTCAGATGGTACAATCCTTTCAGAAAGCCAGCATTTATGTTTGCAATATTGTTATTACTGAGATCTAGAATTGTGAGGTTGACAAGTGGCTTAAACGGAGATGGTTCCATATCTAGGGTCCCTTTTAGGGCACGGCCAAGCTTTAGAGTCCTTAATGTAGGGACATGGATGAATGACGTATTGGTAAGGGAAATACATTGCTGGTTTATTGACATGTCAATCTCTTTAATGTTAGAAAGGCCCTCTAACTCATCTCCTTTCAGCTGCTGATTAATGAAATTGTGACCAAGTAGGAGTGTAGTGAGGTTGCCCAAACTTGAAAAGGCCCCAGGCGCCAACTTGTTGATACCCATGGCAGTAAGATTAAGAGTCTGAAAGTGTGGAGATTCTTGCAAAGAAGCAAATGTTGTGTTTGTGACTGTCTTCAACCCTGTGATGCTCCAACTCAAATCCAGTGTCTTCAGCTGCAGAAGCCCAGAAAAGATATGCTCAGTTATCTCTCGGAATGCAGTATTTGCCATGCATAGATGCTCTAATTGGACTAAATGGAGGAAAGAGAAGTCTTCAATAACTGGTAAGGACGAAGTATGACTCTTAATCAGTGCTTTCTGCAGGTTAAGCTGTCTCAGGTTTCCCAATCCAAGAAAGGTGTCCTTAGTTAGGTGTTTAAGGGAGTTATGCTCCAGGGATAAACTTTCCAGTCTGGGAAACCACTGAAAGGTGCCATCAGCAATCTTTGTCATTTTGTTGCTGCTGAGGTCGAGCACTGTGATGTTAGTCTTGTCTAGGCCTTGGAAAGTTGTGTTTGAGAGGGTAACCTGTTGAGTGTTCTTCAGGGAAAGGTTTCGTAAAGCTGTGCCAGCAAGTTCTTCACAAAGACTGGTGGTAAACTGAAGGCTGATCTTGCTGTTGTCCAGCACTAAGTCAGAAAGTCTGGCAATAGTCTGGAAACAGCCATTCTCTACCTAGGTTAACAAAACAATTGAAAAAGAAGACAAAGGTTTGTTGGAGTGAGAACGACAGAGCTAAACCAGGTTTAAGAAACTACATAGTATAGCATTGAGTTGTTTCACATGCAAAGTTATATTTGAGCTACAAATGATTGTTTTTAGTTCAACTTAATTTTTTTAAAATGTATATAAACATACTAATTGACTGTCCCTTATTTAAAGGTTTAGTTCAAGTTGCATTTGTTTATTAATCTAATGCTACAAAAGCACTTGACAATACTACATTTCATTAGCATGATGTTTTCAGGTCATGTCAGTAATCAGAGTCAAAAGTTATTAAATATTATTTCACAAAGAAAACAACACAGCAAAGTCCAATTGTCTGAGCACTAAAAACAGAAATGTAGTCCTAACAGCTTTCCATGAAAGATAAGGATAGATGTGAGTAAACACACACTGTGGCAAACATGCATGGTAGTATCTGAAATTCTGAAAGGGTTTTATATATAGATACTCATGTGCTTTCAGTGAAAGTAACCTGACATGTGTCACATTCTGTTCCTCTTACCTTTTTAAGAGACAGAGATGAGAGTATCAGAACCCGAAATGCAGAGGAATTGCTGAGGAATGAGAAGTCGTTTTTTTGCAGTACAGAAATTTCATTTCCAGAGAGAACAAGGGTCATCAGGTTTGGCAGCTGAGGTTGTGTGCCCAGTTTAGCCGATTTAAGTGTGTTCCGAGATACATCCAACCACGTCAAACTCTACATAGGGAGGAAATGTTGATGACATGTATTATCTATAAGACCATAACATAATGGGAAAAAAAGTTTATTCTGGTTAGAGGCCACAGCACGAAATCACTTATTGGCTTATCACTGTTAGTTAAGAGTTTTACCAGTATGAAACATGGTTTAAATCTTTTTCTCTCATTGAACAGGCAACAAAGAAAGGGATAGAGCATGTTAATTGTGAACAAACCAATGAGGCTGCACATTATCATTCATATTCATGACAGTACTGATCTTGTCTCTTTGGTTTCACACACAATTAATCATAATAGCCTGTCCCTCTATGTAAATATTAGCGCTAGATGACACTGTAGCTAGGAGGCACCTAACTGAATTATACTTTAAACAACCACATAAAAAGCCACCTGAAACTTTTTATTGCATTTAATATTTGCATTTAATATTTACTAGAATGTCTTCATAAACATACCTTAAGAACAGAGAAGGGCTCCCCATTTAGCTTCAGCCTATTGTCAGACAGGTCAAATTGTGTTAAATGAAAACAGTTTTTCAGGTCTTTCTCGCTTATCAAATGCACTTCATTGTGTTGCATATTAAGACTTTGCAGGTGTGGCAGAGAAAGACATAGATCCTCTTCTATGACAGTTAAAGAGTTGTAGCTGGCATCTATATTCATCAGATTTGAGTACAAATGCAGAGAAGACAGAGTTTTTAGTCTATTGTGAGACACATCCAATGTGGTGATATTTTTGGGTAAGTCCGCTGGGACTGCATCCAGATTCATATGACTACAGTCTACTTTGGTATTCCCAATTGTACATTTTGACTTGTGTGGGTATGCAGTGCCTGCACAGTGGCCATGGAAACACATGCAGAACAAGGGCAACAATATGAGTTTCATCAGTTCCATATATTTTCCTGCCTTCCTATTTTTTTCCTCAAGTCAAGCTGTAATGAACATAACAGTATTATTGATAACAGTATTTCATTCACAGTATGAAAGGTTATACACAAGTTTATACACAGTACAAAATCATTTCTGTTAGTCAAAATAAGTGATATTTTGCTACTGAAAAGTCATTCAACTGCATAATACTTTTTAACAAATGCATTATACACGATATTAATCTGTTGCAAAGTTTTAATGCATGTGTGATCATCATGGACTTACATGAATTGTGACGATCTAATTTCCCTCGTTCAGCTCAAATATCAGCATGGTTAAAGTGTTTCAAGTGTGAAGCAACTCAAGACAGTCCTCTTGTATATCCATATAATCTTTGCATGGGGGAAAATAACCTTCAATAAGGAACAATTCCTCTTTCTTAAGAAGTGAAACAAACGAAGAGGCGGATCCTCTCCCGCAGACGTGTCCTAGATATCAAATTTCGTCACTCAAATTCAACACAGAGCTCAAGTGATTAGGCTACTTATATTTGATTACACGTTCCTCTCATTATTTGAATGCACATTCGATCGGATTTCAAAATTCTTCATGACAATTGCAATCGCATCTGGCAGTTTCTTGTGTCAGCGACTAACAAATAACCAACTTCCTTATATTATCATATGAACGTGCGATACATTTCATATCACTTCTGCTATTCCTAATATAGTTTTCCATCTTAATATTTTTATTGGCCTCAAAAAAAAGGAAAAAAAGGAACTGAGTAAACCGAGAGGGATTTCCCCTTTTTCCTCTAGATGCAAAAATGTAGCTACTTGCTGCATACTTTCGAGCTTTTTTTAAGACGTTAAAAATAATGTATTGCCATATATATTTTTAGTTCATTTCGATTATTTATTAATTAAAATATATAACCAAAAAAATCTGCGTGTCATATCAATATTCAAATGGAACGTCGCTTCAGCAGTAATTCAGTTAAATGTCCAGCTGGGGGAGCCACAGATTTCAAAATGAGAAGAAAGAAAAAAAAAACTCTTTGAAATAATATAACGTTTCATAATAATAATAAAAAAAAATCTGTATTTGAATACGAATATGAACATATGAATCTCGTAGCATTGCTAACTATTTAGCCTACTTGAATTAATAGTTAGTATAATATATTGGATAGTATAGTAGCCTATAGTTAAACATGAAATGTTATGCTGCACACTTTGAAGGCACAGATAGCTCTAGCTGAATTCCGAGGTATGGATATGCTTTCTCTATCTCTATAACAATTTTAATTCAAATTTAAATTCGGAAAATGTCATTAGAACTCAGCATTTGGTTTCATAAGACTGCAATGAACACCTTGGTGTCAGAGTACAACAACAAAAAAAGTGTCTTGAGGAATCTCTGTGGTTCTTAAGAATTTGTATTCTGATGTGTGCTGTTACCTAGCAACTGCAGCAGGAAGTGGAAGAGCACCTGTAATCTGATGACTCATTGACAAACAGCAGGTTACCACTCTCTGCATCAGTATAGCTCATGGCCTTGAGACAGAAGACCTTTCAGGATGTTTATCCCATCAGCATTTGTTAAATACAGATAAAATAATAAAATAACACCAGATTTGTACTGGTCATGACACTGTGTTTAACACTCCCTTTTCAATTTCAGCCGCATCAATATAACCTGTCTTTTCTTTTTCTTTTACTCCAAGTATCTCTCCATACTATAGTGACTGAACAATGCTGGAAAGGTATTTATGTGTGTGCATTTGTGTTCTTTCGTGGTCAGCAATTATTCACTCCACACAAGTGATCAATATTCTGTTTGTGATGCTGGTCAACCTGTGCCTGTTTCGCTGACGCAGTTAATAGTAACATGCAGCTATTCTCACAGATAGTTACTGCAGGCAATCCATCACGCCAGGCACCCATACAGACTCTAATGTTCGCTCTGTGACTCTGAAAGAATCAGCGGTAGGTAATGCCTGAACCATTAGAAATGTTGCATAATTTATGGAGTGTATGAATTTGCATGTAAAAGGATGAGGTTGAAGAAGCTAGTTCAGTTACCAGTGACTGTGCAGATCAGAGCTTGTATCATCTTGTTATAAGAGCATCAAGTGCAGGAATGAAACGGTGGAGTTTGTGTTAGCAGATGTATCCGGCTGATAAGGACATTTTTATATATACATAAAAAAAGCACTTATGGTCTCAGACTTGCGGACTCTTTTGACACACAGGCCTGCTTTATTTAGCATTAATTATATTATTAATAAAAAGGATACAGGTTACACATAGAGGCTGCATTCTCAGCTTGTGAATGTGAATAACAGATAACATGACCAGTGCAAATGTTGATTGTATCCATTTGTCATTATTTTATTTTAAACAATACTTATAAAAGTCTTTTCCCCGTATGACTTAATCTCCAACCTGCCTCTGTACCTGTTCAGTTCATGCATAATTGAAGTGATAGCATAATATGCTTTCTTTCTCTTCATCTCTCTAGAAAGAACTCCTCTTTTGTTTCCTCCTTTTATCTCTTCTCTCAACAATCTCTTTCAGTGTGGTATTCATGCATTCTTTCAGAGATCAGAACAGAAAGATCTGACCCTTGGTGACATTGAAGTGAAAAAGTCAAAATGCAATATGCAATGCTTTTATTTTAATATACAGCCAATAAGATTTATAAGACAATTATAAGATCAATTATAAGAAGAATAATTAAGAAGAATAAGAATAATTAAGGAGAATAATTAAGATTTTTAATGTTTTTGAAATAAGTATTTTATGCTAACCAAGGCTGCATTTTTTTTAAAAATATTGTGAAATAATATTACAATTTTAAAAAAACTGTTTTCTAGATATATTTATCTAGAAATAGATCTAGATATATATATCTATATCTCTATATCTATCTATATTTTAAAATATTGTTAAAAATGTTTCACAATATTACAGTTTTTACTGTATTTTTACCGGTATTTTGGCTGGTAGTGTATTTATAATTACAGTATATACTGTATAATTTCATGGCTGTCATAAAGCAAGGCCAGACACAACGGGTAAGTGAACGACAGGAGGGTTTATTGGTACAGGATGTGGAGGAGTGGAATGGGTTAGGTTAAGGCAGGTGAGTGTCAACAGAGTGAATGATTCGAGGGTTCTTATCTAGCCATTTGAGCTTGTACATGGGGATTCAATCCTTGCCGGTAAGAGCTAATTAGGGCCACCTCATTCCACCCGCTAGTCGCCGCCAGCGTTCTGAACCGCAGTGTGTAGTCATTCATGGAAGATATGCCTTGGCGCAGCCGCAGTAACTGTTCGGGCACAGATAGCACTCCTGCTGTGTGACCAAAGACTTCTTTGAAATGGTTAGTGAAAGCATCATATGAATTAATTATGGCACTATTAGCGTTCCATATGGCCTTAGCCCACAACAGCGCTCTTCCATTAAGAAGTGATATCAGGAATGCTACCTTAGTGCGTTCGGTGGAAAATTTCTGCGGCTGCATCTCGATGAACAAGGCCACTTGCAGGAGGAAGCCGCCACACTCATCACCCGTGTATGAAGCAGGCATGGCCATGGGACTGACAGAGGCAGACTGGGGGGTCGTCGGAGGAAGCAGGGCAGCCCGGAGGGCGTTTACCAGCTCCTCCAGGACTTCTGCGGGTGTGGGAGGTCGAGGATCCATGGAGGTATTTGTATTGGTCCGGTCTTCTGTCATAAAGCAAGGCCAGACACAACGGGTAAGTGAACGACAGGAGGGTTTATTGGTACAGGATGTGGAGGAGTGGAATGGTTTAGGTTAAGGCAGGTGAGTGTCAACAGAGTGAATGATTCCAGGGTTCTTATCTGTCTTCTTATCAGAGTTCTGAGGGTGAGTGTCTGATGCCGGTTTCGTGGGAGATCGTGGAACAGCTTCCAAGGAGTCGTTGGAGGATCGCGGGAGAACCCGAAGGTAAGTCTTTCGAGGAGAATATCGTATAGAGAGTCCAGGGCAGTCCATAGGAGTGAACGGTAGACCGGACAGTGAGTGACTGTGATGTGTGTGTATTTGTAGTGTGGCTTGATTGGTGACAGCAGGTGCGGGTGATCAGAACTCAGGTGACTGTGATCGGGTGATTATCCGGGCTGGTGACTGCAGTGACTGTGATGAATCCCTGACAATGGCATTGTATAAAGTACCAATGATAGAGGTGTATACTCCTTTTGATAGCATCCCTCAATTTCTATTGCTTCTCTCTCCCTAGAGGAAAAAGGAAAGCAAGTAGAAAATCAAAAGAGAAGATGACTGAGTTGAGCCGAAAGGTGGTCTTCCTGTTGTCAGCAGTCGTATGTCTCCCAGATTTGATCTGTTGCCATTTATCGGTACAAAGATCTGCACCGTGGCCTTTACAGACTGAGGGATACAGATGAAAAATATTCCTACAGGGAGAGAGGAAGAAAAGAGAGGTTTCGAGAAAATTGATGGACAATTAAGTAAGAGAGAAAAGAAACCGAGAGAGAGCAAGAGCAAACCTTGCAGAAATCAGCCGTGCACTGGAGTCAGCGATGGAGAGGAAGACAGAGAGAGCTGTTATGGGAGAACATTACTGTCACATTCACAAGTCGGAATCTACTTATGATGAAACACATACTCGGATACACTAGGACATTTCTTTACGTCCATGTGTCAAAGTCCACTCATGTAGATGGAATAACCACAACGACTACAGAGAAATCACAGTACGTTTCAGAAAGACAAACAAAGAGAGCTAATGAATGCCTAACAGTGGTTTTGAAGTAATCCCTCAATCTGAGCATCATATATACACATACAATATACAAGCTCTCTGGATTTGGATTGTACTGCAACTTTAGACAAGGTAAGAGATATCTATCTATGTATCTATCTATCTATCTAAATGTGTGTGTTTACACTTTTCCTAGAGTATTACAATGCGGTAGCAAGCCTGCATTCTCATTTGCTGACAAATGGTGTTTAGAGGTCATCTTACTCTATTGTATGTGTTTGTGTTTGTGGGTGTGCAGAGTGTTGATGTTGTGCTGAAAAAAAGGAATTGCTGTGGGTTAATAGCGGTGGGCAGTTTCATTCCTACTGGTTAAGTAATGGTAAAAGTAACAGGACATGTAGACGAGGCAGATCTACTGTCGATATCTAATAACTGAAAATGTCTTAGCAGAGCATCAATCACCTGATAAAATGTATTTTCAGTGGAAGGTCAGGAAGACGTTACAGTATGGGCCATAAACCCTCATAGTTTTATATGTGGATAATTGGTAGAGTCGGTGCTTTGTGATGATGATGTGTGTGTGTGTGTGTGTGTGTGTGTGTGTGTGTGAAAACAATAGCTCATGGTGCTTTTTTCACATCAGGAGCTGCAGTGTAAGCCAATCGCTGACTCAGCCACACAAGCACACACACACTCACTCACACACACACACACACACACACACACACACAATGTGCCCCGTGGGGCAGCAGGGCATCAATACTACACCGAGATCAGCAGCATAGCTCAGGACAGAACAGAGCAGAGCAGAAACACAGCCTCCAATACAACACAAAACAGCAAGAGTAACATTAAACTGTATAGGAATCACCAGTCAGATTTCATTGAAGGCTTTGCTTGAAATGGTCTAACTTACAGAAAGACCCTTGAGTATCCTTACATCTCATTTTTCTGTTGAGATTGACTTTACTTACTTTGTGTTTGGGGTCCCAGAGCCCCCAATAATGTGTTGGTAAAATAATAATAATAATTTTAAAATGAACCAATACTACTACTACTACTACTACTAATAATAATAATAATAATAATAAAGAACATCATCATCATCATTATTATTATTATTAATATATAATATTACTATTGTTGTTGCTGCTGTATTTAATAACTATATAATTATATATAATTATAATTAATATGTTAATGTTAATATTAAAATGTGTGCATTTTTTTAATCAGTTCTCATAAAAAATATGAAGTCAAATAATATTAAAATTAAATAAAATATAAAATAAAATAAAATAATAAAGGGCATTATTATTGATGTTGTATTTAATTATTATCAATTATTAATATGTTAATTATAATAGATCATAACAAGTTCATATGTTTAGTTATCATAAAACTAATAAAAATGGAAATTATTTTTATTATTGTTGTTGAATTTAATAATTATAAATTAATTATATTTTTCATTTTCAATAGATTATATTAAAAAAACATATTCAAACAAAAAAAAAAACAAGAATTATGGAAAATCTTTATCTTTTGAGCCAATGTGTCAAATTTAGGAATGTTTTTTTTGAGCTATCAAGTATCATAGAAATAAAATATGAGGGTTAACATCATACAGTTAGTCTGATTTACAAGCACAGAGAATAAGCATTTCCTAAGGCTGTAGTATTATTTCTTAATTTCTCATTTTGGGAAGGTCAGACGTAGCAAATGCTTAACAAACATGCTCTTTTTCTCTGATTAGTTCAAGGAAGTTGCACAGTAGTTGACCCTCCCAGGAAATTCCACTTTGTTTGCTCTGGAATGTGTGGGAATGCATTCTTTGATCCATTCATTGCATTTTTGTCCTGCCAGACTTCTGCATCTGTGAAAAACATATCCGTCCTCAATCCCTTTTTGGCTATGATGGCGATAATGTGAGTATGATAGGATAATGCTTTTAGTCATGTGACAGAAGATACATAGAGCTGCTACCAAAGAAAGGAAAGAAAATAAACCAGATTCCATTCAGTACAGCTGCTCAGAAGCCCCCTAATCCTGTTCATCAGACTGAAAAAAAAGTCATTTATCATGCCAAACAAAGATTTAGATGGAGAATGAGAAATTGTATATTTAGATTTTTACAATGGATAATAAATCCCCTATTGTGATGTCTCTTTTATGGGTTGCTAGAATTGATTGAGCCAGTAACTAATTACTAACCAGTGGAAAAGTCAGCCCACTTGACCTTGTACTGTATCTGTCATGTATCCGGTCCATGAACTTCCGTCTGCTAGCCATCAGAGGTCACCCTTCCCATTTCATTGACTCTCGCACTACACACTGTTGCATATCACCCCGGACTACATATCCCATCATCCACTGCACTGATGACACACACACAGTTGATTGCACACAGCACTGATTGCACACAGCTGTTATCACTCACACATCCCCTATTTAACTCTCACTTTGATCCCATTCCACTGCTGAGTATTGTATGCGCTTATCGCCAGCAGTGATAGCTACTCTACAGAGCCCTCGTTAGCTTCCTAGCCTAGCCTAGTCTTGCCTTGCCTTGTCTGTTTTCTCGGTTTCTGATCTTTGCCTGTTTTCCTGGATTTATCCCTTTAGTCTTGCCCTTTTGATTCTGTTCGCCGTTCGTTGACCTTCGCTAGCCCTAGGATTATTCTTGTGTCTTGCCCGCCATATACCTGTCTGCCATTATCTGACCCATGCCTGTTTTATGACCACGTCTCTGTCTTCTCCTAATAAATAGCTTGCAATTGGATCCGCATGTCTCACGTCTCGTCAGCCCCGTAACAGTATCTCCCTCTTGGTGACCATGAATTTGTCATGTAGGACCCCATAGTCTGTTCTTCTGTAGTAATTGTGATCTTACAAATCCTTACCTTTGACTAAACCCCGTAAAGTCTGGTCTGCATTGGAACCTATATATATACAATTGTGAGATAAAGTTTAAAATAAGAAATTAAGTCACATTTTGAGAAAGTCCAATTATGAAAAATAAGTTGCAGTTGCAAGAATCACACTGCAATTGTCACAAACGAGACTCCCGCCGTGCCTCCCACTCACCACCAGAGTTTTGAACTTTATCCAGAACACACACACACACTCACATACCTGGCTCTGATTGCTCCTGCACCTGACTCTC
>NW_015641029.1:410327-412827 GCF_001515625.1 Sinocyclocheilus rhinocerous | reverse complement strand
TAGGGGTAGGGTTGGTGTAGGGCAATAGAATATACGGTCTGTACAGTAGAAAAACCATTACGCCTATGGGATGTCCCCACTTTTCACAAAAACAAACCTGTGTGTGTGTGTGTGTGTCTGTGTCTGTGTGTGTGTGTGTGTGTGTGAGTGTACTGGTTTATATATCCTGGTGGGGACTTAAACCTGAATACACACAAAAAAAAACTCACCTGCCTATAGCCTTAGTAATCCTGAAGACATTGATTAGCTTGTTCAGGTGTGTTTGAGGTTGGTTGGAGCTGAACTCTGCAGGACTGCGGCTCTCTAGGACCGAACTTGCAATAGAATATATGATCTGTACGGTATAAAAACCATTACGCCTATGGGATGTCCCCACTTTTCACAAAAACAAACCTGTGTGTGTGTGTGTGTGTGTGGGCAAAAATGCTTCTATATCAAAAAATCTATCTATAACTATCTATCTATGTGTTCGATTGTTTTATCATAGTATCTATTTGTTGTCTATCTATATATCATTTTATCATACTGTATCTGTCTATCATTTTATGTGTCTATGTATCTATCTTTTATCTAAATATTTTTAGAAACTTTCAAACAAGGTGTTGTCAAACCAACATTTGCTTGACAAACTTTGCTTTTCTAAGTAAAAATTAGTTATAAACATCTTTGAATTTCAGTTTTTTTATTTCTACTTTCTACAAGATTAGCCTATAGCTATTAAAAAATGACTTCATATTAAAACAATAGAAGTCTATAGTGTGCCCTCATTTAGACAGCAAGGTAAACGTGTTTGTGCATGTGTGCATTCATGTGTGAAAGTGGAAATCATTCCCCTTCCCCCAAACACTCTCATCTCTCAGCTGTGAAAGTGATGGAGATGTTAAACATGACAGAGTCTCACCCTCTGTTCCAGTCTTCTCACTTCTGCTCTCTTCTTTTCCCTCTCAGCCTGTTTCCTTTGGTGTTCTCTCTCCCATTGCATCCTGTCATAGGATGGCACTGAATTTATTGTTAATTCATATTCAGACTGGATGCTTTCAGAACGGTTGAAATAGATGGGTATAAATAGCCAGTGTGTATATGTGTGGTCAGAGGCCTTGAGGTCTGTACAGTGGCAAGAGTGTTGTTTAAGAGGGTAGTTATGTAACACTGTGACGTAGGACTAAAGGGTCCCAAGACGTTTGTGTCATGATTCAGATGGCCACTCACTGTAGTAAAATTAACAATGTCAGAACACAAAGACAGACTGATAACACTGTTTACTTGAACACACACTCTGTGTTTGTTTTAGCACCCGGCTCACTAAAGAAATCAAGCAAATCAGGTAACGGTGAAAACAGGCAACTATGGAAGCTGTTTCCTCCTCAGAGTAAAAAAACGAAAAGGTAATTATGACCTTTATATTCACAATTGCAACTTTATTTCTCCCAGTTGTGCCTTTATTCACTGATACCTCATAGTGTTATTTCATATCACACCTTATTTTAAAATTCATCTTACAATTACATTTTAAAATGTTTTACTCTGAGGCAGAAGATATTATTAAATAACAGTGCAAAACCTGCTAAGATATTGCATTGTGCATGTTTTGTATTTAACCTCCATTTTTATTCTGACAGAGCTAAAATGAGGGGAGAGAGAGAAAGAGTGATAATCCACTTCAGCAGAAGATCAATACTGCACAGTTTAATTCTGCTTGAATGCAAAGCCAATAAAGTTTAACATGATAGACAAAGGGGAGGACAGAAACAAATGCAGAGAATGAGACAAAAGACACCAAATTAATCAACTGAGGACAGAGATAGTGCTCAAACGTTATGGGATTTTTTTAATAAACAGTGCTTTCTTTCTTCTCAGCCTCGTTAAAATATGTCACATAAACTGAATTGCATAATTTAGTGAACAGGCTGGATTTTCTTTGTGCTAAAGTACAAAAGTTGCTGTATATATATATACTGTATATATATGGGTGTTTCTGCAACTACGGGCACTTGTGACTCTCCAAAATTGAAAAAAAAAAATCAACCCCTGTGAATTTAAATTTTAACCATCGGAGTCTGTAATATGAAAAGGTAAAAAAAATTGCATGGAGTCATTAAGATTTTAATCTTGAACATGTTTATTTTTTATGTTTTTCAACTCTTCTTCTTACAAAATGTCCTTATCGCAACGTTACAATAATGTTCATTTTATACATTTTTCTTTTTTAATTTCTATAAAAATGTCATATATTTCAATAGCTTTTTCATATTTTGTGCAGTTTTGTAAATACTGATATTAAAAAATAATATACACAATAGGGGATTTCATGGTTCCTCTTCAGGAACTCGAGCTGCGTCGGAAAACGCTAGGGGAACGCCTTCTGTGACCACGCTCTGAATAACACGTGAAATCAGTCCAATATGACCAGGAAGCTATAAAAGCACGTGCGGCGGAGCCAGCGTCAGCTTTCTGTCATTCAGCGAAGCGCTCTGTGTGTGTCAGTCATATTTATTGTTGT
>NW_015641029.1:384908-410315 GCF_001515625.1 Sinocyclocheilus rhinocerous | reverse complement strand
GGAGGGCGTCAATGAGCTCGCCAGTTGCACAAACATCAGTTACACAAGCATATTATGCCTGATATTATAATGAGCAGCATTAATAGGGAGCGGAGCTCGCGCAGTTGGCTCTCAGGGGGCGGATTATGTTTTTTCCGCTGTTAAGCGCTCCGCTCTCGCCGGGCACGCTCCGTCTGCTGCCTACTTATACTCACGCTGTGATCAGCAGCAGCTGGATGCAATAATCACATGCCAATGTGCATTGGCTCGTTTAGTTTACACTCTAAGTAGATTGGTCTCTCTAAGCGAGATCCCAATTCGTCGGTCATCCGGCGTGACGTCGGGAGTGACTGACTGAAAGGGAACCAGGGTTACATACATAACCTGAGACGTTTTCTCTATGCCATGTAAAATTTAGACAGGAACCTTAGATGTCAGTTGTTTCCATACACACTAAAGATAACATATTTAGCTTTTTATGACAGCTGTTGCAATTTCAATGTGTAAAGCATCTCAACTTTAGTGTTAAAATATTTTTTTGCAAATAAAAATATGAAAAAATAAATAAATAAATAAAGCAGAGCTGCGGTAATGACATCTTGCGTCGGTAAGGACACAATGTTAAAATGCCATGAAATCAAAAACAGGCTACTGTAGAGAACAACAGTATAAAAGAAACAGAAAACATATAGACTGAATATTTGTAATTTAATATACAGTAAACCTTGAACTTGTCTCTACCTAAATTTGTTGTGGTAAAGACATGTACCGGGAATTACATTTTTGCTAATATTGCAGCTAATTGGCAGCTAGCAAGGTCTACTACATTAGTTTTGACTCTTAGCATCTTAATATGCATGAATTAAACAGTAATATACATTTATTTTTAAAATGTAGTTCAAAGTACAGAATTACTAAGCTGTGTGGTGAGGACACACAATAAATACTGACACAGAAAAGATTATTTTTACCTTATATGTTTGGGATCTTGTGAGTGAGGTAGTGAGGTGGCCCAATCTGTCAGCAATGTGCTCGCATGCTAAATTCTGTTTCCATAGAAACTAGACTTGTTTGTCTTTGATAAAATGTCATAATAAAAGCCTTTTTTCATTGTTGCGGTAAGGACTCAAAAGTGTGGGACAGGCACATTTAGTTGACAAAATCATAAAAATGATCAATAAATAATACAAAAAAAATTTAGATGCTGTAAATTAATGTGTATTAAACAATTCTATTTGAAATAATGTCAAATTGTAATTAAATTAACTTATTTTACGTATCTCAACATTGTGACCAGTTGTGGGACATGAACCATTTTATGCTTCATAATTTTATATTAAATCACATTAATCATTAATTATATTTTTGTCAAGGTGTGTAATGACACTGTGAATATATTTATAAAGCAACATATGACAAATTTTAACATAAATCTAAAATTTCACTTCTGGGACTTAAAAGTGCTCGTAGTTGCAGAAACACCCATATATATATATATATATATGCAGGACTGTATGTGTATATATCTTCATTGGCTCCTTATAATAATAATCTCACAAGAGCAATAAGGAGAAATAACAAGAGAGGGCATTCACGGTGAGATTTCAGCTCTGTCACAAATGCCCCACTGCACTGTACTATATATATTTATATATATATATATATATATAAATACACACACACTGTGAATAACGCATTTCTACAATGCCATTCTTTACTGAAAACTGTGTGAAACTACTTGGCTGCAATATTAGCCAGCACAACATAAAAAATCGAGTGCACATTCAGTAAAGATTCCACCATCTCAAGATCAAAGGTGAGCTAAAGAGCTCTTGAATCCATTCATTACTCTTAGAAAAATGACCTCATGCTGGAATGTTCCTGTTTAGAATGCTACGTGGCTAAAGCTAAGCAGACAGATATAAAGCCACACTATCAAGTGCAGGGAATGTGAAGTGAACTGTAGCGGGAGATAAGGGTGTTATTTTTTCCTGTGTATTTCATCACATATTGCAGACGCAACAACGTGTGGCTGTGTGTGTATGTGTGAACAGAAAGCATGCAAGCTACGTTCCATGGTATTTTTGGTGCTCACATGTGAGATAATTAGAGACTAGTGCATGACGTCATGCTGTAAGGAGGGCTGTGACATGTGATGTGCTGTGTGTGTATGTGGGTACTCATCCGTGTGTTTTCAGGGTGTATACTGTTCCACAGTGTAAATTAGCTTGGTTTTAACCCAGCTACCAATAAAGAGGCGCAGATGTTACTTTAGATTCAGTTCAGCTTATTTAAATTTGTCATTTGAACACAAAAAGAAAGCTGAAAAAGTCACTTGTATGATTTAGAAGCTAGTATGCTAGTGTCCTTCCCTGATCCTTTGAACTAGCTTAACCAGAAAAACCTTTATGGTCATTTAGCTTAACAAGAAAGATCAGGGATGACCAGGATAACCAAACAGTTGCTGGTAGCCATTGACTTCCCCCTACTATGAAAGTCAGTGGCTACCAGCAATTTTTTGGTTACCAACATTCTTCAAAATATCTTCTTTTGTTTTCCCATACAGGTTAAAATCAAAAGTTGTATCTGTTGATATTATTTTATGTAGCTGAGCTAACATGAACCAACAATGAATATTTGTATTTTTATTGTATTTTGTATTGTATTTTATTTTATTATTGTCATGGTGAATTTTTCAGTTCAGATAACCAAGAGACCTGGCTAGCTGCTAAGACTAAACACATACTCAAATACATACACACATGTACACACAATCATATTCTATTGCAAAGGTCAGCTGTGAGTGAAGAGATTATATTTGAACATCTTTGATCTGCAGTAGTCTGAGGTGTTACTGGTGTGGGGTATCTGAGACTCAGTCTCCACGCCAGTATAGCAGTGCAGTGGGGCATTTGTGGCAGAGCTGAAATCTCACCGTAAATGCCCTCTCTTGTTATTTCTCCTTATTGCTCTTATGAGATTATTATTATAAGGAGGCAATGTTTTAGAAACAGTTATTGTAAAAATAGACAAGTACAGTAAAATACATGGTTAAGATATTTTGAAAAAATTTCCTGCATCTACTGTCTGTCTGAATCCCACCAGACCATGGCTAAATGTCTTCTGAGGAAAAACATTTTAAAATGTCATGAGAATGTGGCATCCAGCCACAAAGCCCCTGGTTTAGCCATATACCAGTTACTTCTAAAACAGTGCAGATTTATATTATTATATTATATTATATTATATTATATTATATTATATTATAATGTAGAGTGCAATATGTCACTCCTGGCTAAGAGGGAGATTGACAGCAACTTGTTATACATTAGAGTGAGGATCAGAGCCACTGTATCAGAGGAAACATTACTGTACCTTTAAACTCTTTTGATTTATTGTTTAGTGTTATGTAATAAATGTTGCCATTTTAATCTGAAACAATAAAATGTAATTTAATATGCTTTAGTACATGTAAGAACACGTTAAATTCATTGTTTAGCTTTAAAAGATAGATAATGAGCAAATCTATAGATAATGAGGAAAAAAGACAATGAGATGCATTGTAATATTAGCCTTCAGATTCCCTTCTGTGGCTGTGACATTATAATTATACACTGGCAAAGATGAAACCATTTAGTTAGTTAAACCCTGTGTACATGATGAGATAAGCTATCAGAATTCCAGTTAACAGCTGCTCTGAATGATGTATTCCCATTGCTATCAGTCCTCATAATGCATGGGGTTCTGAGGGTGAATATATAGACTAGTGTTATAAATCAGTAAGTAAATGCTTTGTGAAGTTTGGTTTGTCTGGTTTTGCATTTCTGAGTACTGTTTGGATTAGTAGGTGTGTATTTGTGAGGGATGCTCTATGACTTGGTCTTTTAATATGTAGGTCAAATTGGAGGGAAACCCACCATGCTGCCACTGAATAATATATTTGTGTGTGTGTGTGTGTGTGTGTCAGATTGATCCTTGGTAGAGTCTTGTTTAATGTGTGTACTTGCACTGTAAAATATATTTTAAAATGTACTAGACATGGTAAACTCTAAATGAACTGGTTTTGCCTATGGTAACAATGGCACAGTGTCACTTTACCTATTATAGGGTGACATAATCTGTGCATATCCAAATCACATTTGTGATGTTTTTTTTCTATTTAAGAAAATTATGTCCAGTTGATTAGAAAAGTATAGGTAAAGTGAGGCACTCTTTTAATTTATCATTTGCATTGTTTTAATACATAGTCAAAATGGCTTGGCGCCTCACACATTAAGAAATAATCAAATAATATATTAAGAACTAATATTAAGAACTATTAAATACATAAACTTGAAATTCTTCAAAACACACAGACCCCAAATCACAGGCATTACACATAGGCAAACTGGGACACATTTATAAAGTAGGACAACTTCTTTCAAATACAGCAATATTTGATTTTATATGTAATCAATAAAATAAATCAATCAATAATAATCAAAATTGTATTAGATTTACAAAATCAGATTCTGATCTTTTTTTTTATAGCTGCTGTCCTGACCTATTCTTCCCATAGTCATACAGCATCCCTCACAAATACACGCCTACCAATCCATTATTATTATTATTATTATTATTATTATTATTACCAACAAGATACCTTAAGAATACCGTTACACAATGTCCTAAGCTTCTAGACTGAACTATAGAGCTAGAAATAATATTTCTGTGATGGTCAAGTATAACTAGAATTTATTTATTCTCTATTAAAATTACATAAACGCTGTCCCAGTTCACAAAACACACCAGTTTGCCAAAGCATTGTTGTCAAGGTTTCACCAAAGAAGAAGAAAATATTTGAAAATGGAAAAAAATAAAAAATAATAATCAGATGTACCATTAAACAAAGGCTTTGTCACTGTGTATCACAGTGTTTCCCAGCACTGCTGTCCAAATGTGGTATGACATGCTGCCGGAAATTATATCAGAACTAAAGAAGTCCTTTTGTGTCATATAGTTCAGAGTGAATTAAATGCTAATGTTTAGTAATGAAAGAATATACATTAATAAAGGTGATCAAGCATGTATCCAACCTGAAGAATCTAGTTCTTCAGAAATTTTTGCTAATATCATCTCCACATTCCTATAGACGACTAGTAGTCCTATATTGGTGGCAAATCAAAGGGTAGCAGTAATATTCTGTCATACATTTCAATTTAACTTTTCATCAAACTTCGAGATTTGTACAGCAGTTCAGTGCGGTCTTTTTGCCCGTGAGTGGCAGAGGTGACCTCAGCATCATCTCACATCACAGTTCCGTATTTTAACAAATAAATTAATTCATATAATTAATGGTAATCATTTGTATTATGTAAGTATATAGCATTTATTTTTAAATATATTTAGTACAATTGTAATAATATAATTGTATATTGTAATAATAATAATAGTAATAATAATAATAATAATTATTATTATTATTATTATGTTTGCTTTAGTTTATTTTTTACATATAAATATTTATTCCGATTTATTTATGTTTTTATGTTTTATTATACTTATAGTTTCTTCAAATGGTGGATGTACTAATGAACTCACTGTAGAAATCAGATAAAGTTTCTTGTTTAAGAGGTGAGGTTACCATAGTCAAAGAGCTTATGGCCCGGGGACAGGATGCTAATGTGTTAAAGCAGAACAGAGAGAATGGTGGTGCTTTAATCTCTTGTGAACAAGATCTGTGTGATATTGTGCATTTAGGATGATGTAATGACAGGTAAATTAGGATTTCTATCCCTCTATCTCACTTTATCTCTGGATATCAGTATTACACATTCATTTAAATACTGTTCTTGTGGGAGATTAACTAGCGGGGAAAGGGCACGCCAATGTAGTCACACCATTGACCTCACACTGAAATGGAATACTTACATAATTATGAAATAAATCAAATAATTTGAAGGTTTTCAATAGAATAACTTGATTAACTTGCATATGAAGGTGATGCAGTTTACTAGTTACCATCATTCTGAAGTATGTACAGTAGCACATAAGGCTATACAGATACGAAACGGAAAGCTTTCAGTCACAGCATATACATAATTAAGGAGTCTATTAAAAATGCTGCTCTAGGGGGGAAACATGAGGCAAATGAAGCTCTCTCTGAAGTTACTTAACATTAATTCCTCATCATTCATATTTAATGCAGGCTTTATGGCTCATTATCAAAGTTTATGAACTCTGTGTGTGCTCTCTATAAAACTGCTATGAAACAGTGTGTTCAGTAAGAAAATAATCTGAATTCTTTACAAAAGGTAAGGACATCTGACAGACAGACAGACACATGCATGTAGCACCACAGTGTCAAAAAGGCGTCAAGTGCTAAATAAAGCATCTCTGTGAACCCATTGCAGAGTGTTTGAGTGATGAGATGTGCATGCCTGAAGCCAAGGTGTCTGTGTACATTTGTCTAATGTTACTGGGTCGAGATCCCTAGAATAGTGCTGAATAAAGTGCAGATTATTCTCTACACTGTAAAGAAAAAATTCCGTAAAATTTACGGTAAAAAAACGGCAGCTGTGGTTGCCGGAAGTTTACCGTAAAAAATAAGTTTTAGGTTTTAACTTAAATTTACAGTTAAATACCGTAATTTCATTAACTGATATAATGTTAATATACCAACATATTGAAGTACTGAAATCTGTTTTGCACCTTTGTAATACACTGATAACCACCAAATGCAGGTGGTGATGAGAAAGTCACATGATGAACCAAAGCCCATCACAAGCAGCTTTTAAATAATAACATATATAGAAGGTGCACAGTGTCATTCACACAAACGCTAAACACCATCATGGTAACACACATGAAACTGAAATAATGCAATAAACATTCATTTAACAACATTAGGTGTAACACACAACCCTAATATACAAAACGGATAAGAAAAAACTAAGAAGAAACATAGTTATTTCAACAAAAAAACATCAAATTTGAAATGTAACGCAGGGAATTCTGGGAATGTCAATTTACGGTTATTCACTGTAAATTATACGGTATTTTTCACTTCCAAAAATGGTATACTACCGTAAAATTTATGACCAATACATGTACTGTCCAATACAGTTTTTGAACGTATATAGTAGGGGAATTTACCGTTAACCATTTAACAGGCTTTTACTGTAGCATTTTTACAGTCTTTTACCGTTAAATTCACGGTCATTTTTTACAGTGTACATAGGCCCACAGTATCTGTAGGAGTGAGAAGAATATTCATTGGACACATGGGAAACTTTGTTTTCATTTTAATTTTAGTTACAGTTTTAGTAATGTATTAAGTGTTTTTGTCATTTTTATTAGTTTGTTTTAAATATGTCTATATACATTGTATTAATTTTCATTTAATTTTTAGTTGTTTTAATACATCAAGTTAAACTACATGAAAATGTGAAATGTTGCTTTGACAACTAGCTGAAATATATATTTTAAAATTATTTAATACTATTAATGTTTTAGTAATATTTTATTTTTCAAATAATTAAAGTTTTTGTGTTTTATTTTTAGTTAATTATAATAACCCTGGTTATGAATGCATTTTACAGTACATGAACCATATAGCTTTACATATAACGTTTACATACAGTATATACATTTACATATAACATTTACATATATAAGGTCAAAAAAATTCATAAGTAACTTAGTGGATAACTTCCATTTAAAATATATTTAATTAAAATGCCATATTATTTAATTGAATTATTTCATTTAAAATTATTTTTATTTAAAATATATATTTAAACAAAATATAAATAAACATATCTCACATTGTACGCTGAATAAACCTTAAGCATTACAACCTTGAATAGACAAATACGTTATTTTAAGTGTCATTTTGCGCATGTAATTTTGATGCACTTAGCAACTTAGTAGATCTATGGTGATTTTAAGTGCTATTTAAAACCCCTTTAGGACGTTATACCACAAACAGCCACCGGGTGCCATCCAAACTCTATAAAAAATGTTAATGCATTTTTCTGTCACAAATGTCTAGATTTCTCTGTCAATATAACTTCTATCTCAAATATGGAATCCTGAGACTCAGACCTTTCCAATGATATGTTTTTTGTCAAGATTATAAAGATTATAAAAAGTTTTGATTGTAAAAAAGCGTAATGCATTTTGTAATATGACACTTGACACCGCCCACTAAGGGGGAGGAGACCGCCAAAAGAATTTAAAGTACCATTTCCATGGTAACGCAATGTCCGATTTCAAAATGGTTTTCACAGGATGAATCTTGGGCTTCTAAGCTTTCATATGATATATGATTTATGATGATTACTAAAAGATTTGGACGGTGACAGTTAAGGGGTTCATTTATGGTGCTTTTGGGAAAGAGGACATGAAAAGAAGATGATTTGGTTAATGGGGTCCAGAGCATTCTGACGATAGGGTTTTTTTTGTACACTCCATTTATCTCTTATCTAAAACTAGTGCTGCCATAGGGCAAATGGCAATACAGTAGCAGTGACTGCTGTATCGACCCACAGATATATGATTATACATGTGTTTACTCAACAGCAATGCTTTTTATAACCTCTCACTTGCCGTGTCAGGAATGTTTGGCTGGTATTCACTGTGATAATGGACTGGGTGTTGAGATGGGTCAGCAGAGGTAGTGTCTATCCATTCCCTCCACTGTGTATTTAAACAAGAGTTTGTTTAATTGTAGACATTTTTTGTTGCATAATTTGTATTTGTATTAGTTTAGCGAGGAAATGGAGTGGAAATGGAAGATGCATATGTGAAGTTTATGCTGTGTGTCATAGTATCATGTTGAACTGATGATGTAAATGAAATAACATAAATCAATGGATTAGGATCAGCTTTCCTCTTTCCCATACTTTGTTGTCTTTTATCGGCGTGATCTCTTCTCTAGAACAGCCCTCATTTGTATCATTCCTGACTGTAGTTTTATCAGGCTACTGGAACATTTTCTCACCATTACATCATTGGTGTGTGTAGTATCAGTTTGCAGCTTGTTGCGATAGTACAGTCGTCCCTGGCATGTGCAGGACCTGTGATCACATCCTTTTTCATCAAGCGCTGACTGGCCAGCAGGCCATTGTATAAGAGGTCACATCATACATCACTTCAGACTAAACTTGCACAATGACTCGCACATAGACGGCTGAATCTACACCTCACACTGAATGATAATATAAGGCTGATGTCTTCCATAATGGACCTAATAACTGCTACAGCTACAACACAATTGTTTAGAGTCAGCTATCCCTTGTGCATAACCTGGTCTCACAGGAAAACGTAACTATTTTACCAGGCGACGAATTTGTATGAATTCTTACGGTGTGAATTCTACGAAAAAGAGATTGTACAAACTGTACGTGATTGTACGAATCAGTCACCAATTTGCCAGAACACAGCAAATTAAGGCAACAAAAATCATTCTCCAACATTGTGTGAACTAATTCAGATTTTTAGAGTGGATTTAAGGTCAGTAGACGTGCATAATTAGGTTTAATTATTACATAATGTTACATAATCTTAAATTAATGTTTTGGTATATGCATCTGCATATGCCTTTAGCATAAAGACTGTTGACTGTTTGACTTCAATGTAGTTATTGAACTTTTGATTCATATTTAAATTGGCCGAGATACAATTATAACTATTCTATAATATTTGGCTGAGATACAACTATTTGAAAATCTGGAATCTGAGGGTGCAAAAAAATCAAAACATTGAGAAAATCGCCTTTAAAGTTGTCTAAATTAAGTTCTTAGCAATGTATATCACTAATAAAAAATTACTTTTTGATATATTTACGGTTGAAAATTTACAAAATATCTTCATGGAACATGATCTTTACTTAAGATCCTAATGATTTTTGGCATAAAAGAAAAATTGAACATTTTGACCCATACAATGTATTGTTGGCTATTGCTACAAATTTACCTGTGGTACTTATTACTGGTTTTGTGGTCCAGGGTCACATATATAATGTGTGTGTGTGTGTGTGTGTGTGTGTGTGTGTGTGTGAATTTTTCAGTTGCTTTAATGTAGTTGTACAGCTGCTTACACTGACACTAAAAACAGCTGCACACACAAATCCACACATATTAGCCTGAGACCCAGCAGAGTTCTTCATCAGCAGACAGCATTTTGATGTGGTGATGTATGTGTCTCTTAAATGCTAGGTCAGTTGATAAGGTATGCACATTTCTCAAACTGCTCTCTTGAACATTATGAGTCTCTCTTTGGGACCATCATTTAAATGTGAAGCAAAATCGCTTTAAGGTGCTTTATGGCTTTTTAAATTTCCCTGAGGTCATTGAGCTGCTTGCAGCGGATGTGAAGAGGTTGGGTCACTGATTCAGACGTGACAGGTGGAGCCATACAGACCCCATAAGGGAACTTTCTAGGCACTACAGAAGCATGTCCAACTACCAAAATAGACCTATCTGATCTCTTTCCCTCTTTTTCTCTCACCCCACCTATCTTTCACTATCTAACCCTCCTGTCCCCCAGGAGTGGTGCTCTGCTCTGGATGGCAAGACTTGACAAGAATAGCCTGAGGACAGAGGAAAAATCTAATTGAAAAATTTAAACTAAGAGGTGAAAAAAAGCAAAAAAGTGCCATGCTGACATTTCTTTGACTGACGTTTGTAAAAGAGCGAGAGTGGAATTTATATGACGGTAGGATCATGCTTGTTCTGTTCCTCTGTCTCTCATCTTCTCTTTCTATTCCCCCATCTCTTGCTTTCTCTCTTATTGTTATGCTAATCACGCATCTTTTACTAGAGTGAAATGACATTGTCTCTTCATGTGTCTGACTGCATCTCTATTAAAAAAAAAAAATCTGACAGAAAACTGGAACATTTTGCACAATCAGCAGAGCGGCTGGTGTACAGCTTTTTTGGCTCTATAGATCAGGTTTATATTATTTCTGAATCATAGAAAGAGATGTTCTCTGTTCCAAAACCAAGTGAAGCACTACAGAAGCAGAATTCCCACACTTCAGATCGATTGCTCCAAATGGTACACAGTTTAATTATGCTGCCTCCTGTTTTAGCCCAATTCTAAGGGAGATTCTAAGACCATCCCAGAATGCTTTTCAATGAGATGGAGCAGGAAGTGAGATGAATGCTGATTATAAAACTTATTTTATACAATACTGAAAAGTGTCAATAAAAAATAGGTCAGAGTAATTAAAATGTATGATCTTACTAAATATTTGTTTGTGCTATGTATTTTTCACCTTATTTTTAACATAAGAGTAGGCATGGCCATTTGTATCTTTGCCAGACTTCTGCTATCAGCCACTTAGTAGTTATGTAAGCTGTACAAAAACAATCCTTTATGCCACTTGATTATGCTAACTGGTATTTGTTATCATATTATTTGAATCCATTATTATGATCATAAACAGTTAAATAAAATAGTTGTACCATTTACTGCACTTAAAAATACATTAATATTCAATAATATGGCAATACTTCAGTAATGATGACCCTACTGTCTTCAATAGAGCTGCTATTACTTTATTACAAATTTGATGAATTTTGCAACATTGACAGTGCATTGAACTGAACTGAATCAACACCGTGAAGCTGCTTTGAAACAATCTATATTGTATAAAGTGCTATATAAATAAAGGTGACTTGACTATACCGGCTAATGGATTAGAAGGCTATAACATTCACAGGAAATTGCCTACTTTAATGTAAAAAATATCATGTTAGCTTAACAATATACTTTACTGAATTTTATTATCAGGTCTGTAGAGTGTAGAGCTTGTTCCAAATCAATAACAAATCGAGTTTCCATGATGCTATGCTGTTAGAAGATAGCTAAGCAGCGAGGAGCTCTCTAGATTTTGACATGGCTTGGATATTGAAAAACAAATAATCTTTATAATTTCACTGAGTCATTGAAGTCAGAGTTGAAGAGCAGGTACACTTTTATAGATGTGACTGGTGAGTAGGTCAGCACAGTGCAAGTCATATTGCTGCAAAAGCTGCAGTGAGTCTCCCAGGGAGGATTGCAGCATTTCAGCCTGTGCTACTGTTCGTTCTTTCTTTCTTTCTTTCTTTCTTTCTTTCTTTCTTTCCATAGATGACAGAATAAAGCCAGCGTCAAAACAAGGTTGTGGTTGTAGCCCAACACGTTCCTAGAAATAGAACACAAAAAGTCAGCCTGCAGTTTAGACCAGAGATGTCAAACGAAACCAAAGGATTTTTCAAATAAACCTTTTTAAAGAACTGCCCATATGCGAAAATTCTTTCATTTTATGAGATAAACTACACTTGTTTGCATGCACTGTGAAGTTGCTCAGATTTTGAGATATTTAGATTTTGCATCCATAAATTAAATGTTTATTTTTTTGGATTTTATTAATGAAATGTGAGGAGGAATAATTGCTGTAAAATCAATCTGTTCTTACATGGCCACAATCAGATTAACACAACATTTAATGTAAGGTCCCACTTTATATTAGGTGGCCTTAACTACTATGAACTTACATTTAAATTAATCATTTGATACAATGCATTTATTGTGTACATACATGTTTTTACATTGTACTTATATTTAAAAAAATACATGCATGCAATTACATCTGCAATTAATTTCTGTAGTTACATTTATAATTACACTGTTTACCCATCCCTTATACCTTAACCCACCCATAAACCCATACCACCAGACCTGTCCCTAACCTTTTGCAATTTAATATGAACATAAATACATTGTACTTATTTTTTTTAATGTAAGTACATAGTAGTTAAGGCCATCTAATATAAAGTGGGACCTAATGTAAGAATGTTTTACAGACTATTTTGAAAGTTCATTGATAACACAGAATGATAGGATGAAGGCTGTCTGCTGTCCTTATTTCTGTGTGCATGTATGTGTGTGTCTTTAGTTAGTCTCTCAGTGTCTAACTGGAACGTCACCTTGACTTCATCACCCCTAAAGTACATAGAAAGTGAGATCTCTGATTGCATTACACATGCACACACACACACAAACACCAAAACGTGCACATCTGCACCCAACATCTAATACTACATCTCGTTCTCTCCCAGTAACAGGTGGAATAATTCTCTGCAATATTTAATGATTTATCTGATGGGTACAGTAGCAGATCCATGTAGCTCTGACATTGAATTTAAACAAATGAGGGTTACTCATTGTAACCCATTGTTATTTGACTTTCTCTGTGTTTGTGTATTAGAGATAATGTAGATGGAAAGAGAGAGTGAGAGGATGTGTGTAACGGCTCTTTATGTGTATTTTCCCTCTCTTCCTCATTCCTCTGTTTGTGTGTGATTTGTTTAAGCTCACTAGCTTTCACCACAACAAAGGCCTCAAAAGGGAACGGTGAGTTTGAGTTTCAGTGGTCTGGGAATACTTGTAAACCTGGCCAAACAGGGCATGCAGGCACACACACCCACACACACACACACACACACACACACACACACACCCGCTAACACACACACACACACACACACACACACACACACACACACACACACACAGTATGTGTAGCCAAAGTAGCCAAAATAGGAACAAACAATGGAATTCTATTGTTTTATGTTTGACTAATTATAAATACTGCTGACTAACCCAAATACTCATACTCTAACCCTAGCAGACAAACAATTTGTTGCCAGTCAGACTAATACTTTTTTACACACAGTAACAAAACATAAGGAAACACGTATGTGCTTTTAAATGATATTCAATTCTTTTGAGCTTTCAATTTACCAAAGATAAATAAAAAAATAAAATTATATTGGTTTCCACAAAAACATTAAACAGAAGTCTGTTAATAATATTAAGAAATGTTTCTTGATCACTAAATCAGCATATTAAAGTAGAAAATAGTTATTTAAAATAATATTTCACAAAATGACTGTTTTTGCTGTATTTTCCACCAAATAAATGCTTTAACATTTAAAAATTTTACCGACCCAAGCATTTAAACGATACTTAAGTATTATCACATGAACCAAAAGTATGCCCTCCAAACACTTGTAGAAATGTATTTTTGTAGATGACTGAGCATGCTTTTCAGAAAGGATAGCAAGGCTTTATATTTAGACTCATTGTATCAGTGGAATTTGAACTGGAGTGGATGGGTGACGTTATTCACAGACTGAAGTATGATGGATGGATTGCAGGTGATTCCGTTCAAGCTTCCTCTGTCTACCCTTTTCCTATAATTGAAGTTAAGTGTGTGATGTGGTCTCTGCTGTGCCGTCCAATGACTTTTAGGACTTTCCCATCTGAAGCAAGTTTCTAAAGAGAGTTTGTGTAGTACATTGATGAGGAGACTGTAACGTAGCCAGTGAAATATTTCACACCTTTGTGTTGTTTTTCCAAAGGCGGGTCACTGTATTGTATGTGATTTTCAGAGTACATGCTATTTATTATGAACTGATTTCCGTACAATCATGATGTGTTTTATAAATATGACTATTTGGATTCAGAGAAATCACAGAGAAATAACCACCATTGTGTGTATGACTCATGCACTATATCTTGAGCCTTCTTAAGTCATATAATTATATTATAATAAAAAACCCTGTTGGGCAATGGAAATAACGAAGTTAGAAGAAAAAAAATCATAAATATGAATGCATATGCCTTTTACCATGTTTAAGACATTAATTGCATATCTTAAACTGAGTGAGTTTTAGCAACATTCTGCACACTTGCTGCATGAGTCTATGTAGTGTTTACGTCTATTTGGTGTGTGCGAATAAAAGAGACATTGTTCATGTTCCTGTAATGAGCCAAACTCTTACCGACTTTTATGGTGCACACAAACCACAGCAATTAGTCCAATTAGCACTGAGCCCTAATGAAGTTTACGCTTTGGTGTGTATGTGTGTGTGAGGAACTGCTCTTTGTTAATATCCTGCCCTGAAGGAACTCATTCATCTTACATAATATTGCATGCCACAGGCTCTCACAGAATTTCTCATTTCTCTGTCCTTGTGGTTTCTGTTGTTTAATCGCCCTTCTGTCTCTCTTCCTGTTTTCATCCTCTTCATATGCTGCTGAAGCATATTAATTCTTTATTCTTTACTGCATAATACAATTGTGCAAATTTTTCATTTCACCAAATTAGATTTTTCATGGCTCAAGGCTATTGCTTATTTATTTGCCTCCTATTTCTCTATCTGACATGCTTTTGTTGTCCCCCAGCGCTGTGATTTCCCTTTTCCTCAAATCATCACTTCTTTCCCTGGGCATGAATATCTTGTTGGCTCTGTGAGGAGTAACAGGTTATCATGATGAATATGTCATCAGGCCCTACTGTAGGGATGCTGCATTACATAATTAAATCACCCCAGTACAGTGGCTTCTAAAGTATTGCTCTTTAATTCAGTGGTTTCAAAGATCCAAGATGTACTGTACATCCAAGGTGTAGAGGAGTCTGTTTCTTCATCGGAACAGATTTGGAGAAATGTAGCATTACATCACTTGCTCACCAATGGGTCCTCTGCAGTGAATGGGTGCCGTCAGAATGAGAGTTCAAACAGCTGATAAAAACATCACAATAATCCACAAGTAATCCTCACAACTGCTATGAAAAGCTGTGTGCAATAATTTGTAAATTTTTACAATAAAACTTCACAATGTTGTTTCTGGCCAAAATACAAGTCCTGTATTCAATTTCTCTCATGGAAAAGTTGTCTAATCTGAATCAGGAGAGAAATATGCACAGATCAAGCGCTGTTTTAAAGCAAAACAGTCAGAAACCGTTCTAAACGAATGTATTGGTGGGATGGATTATGGACTCGTATTTTGGCCAGAAGCATCTCCTTGAAACAATCATTTTGACAGCACCCATTTACTGCACTTAGTGAGCAAGTGTTGTAATGCTACATATCACCAAATCTGTTCCGACAAAGAAACAAACTAATAGGTCTAATAGTAACTTTTTGCAGTATTATAATGAAAGTAAATCAAACTTTGTGTGGCTATTCTATTCCGTTTAACATAGCAACAGGAATAAAGAATGCAGTAGATTATTATTTTGGATTGAGTTTATCTAAAAACAATTTTTTTGGACCAGCAGTGTTTCATTAGCCTTTATGATCTTGTTTTGTTTTGGAGATCATAAGGTTAAAGCTCCAGGGAAACAGAAGTGCCTGGTTGCAGTTAACTAGAATATCTATGGTCAGTAGGGAAACTCCTTTTTGCAACTCCTGATAAAATGTTTTTAAGGTATGAGGCTTTGACAAATAGCCTATCCCACAAAAATGCACTAAGCAAATATCTTGGCACTGTTTCAGAAGCTTGTTCCTAGACAAAACAAAACAGATTCTTCCTTATTTGGATGGGTCTTGTGTTATGAAGGGACTCAAGACTTGCTGTGTCTGCATTCAGATTTATGTTCTGGCTTGAAATTCTGAAGGAAGGATGTGGTTGCTGTCCTCAGTGTTGAACTGAATTTGCATTTAAGTTGTATGTGTTTGGTTGGTCACCACCAAAAACTGACTTAATGTGAAAATAAATGTAATGTAACTCAGGAATACATTCAGGAATCGCTGCGTGTTCCTAACTTATCAAAGAGTGAAACTGTAGAGATAGGTGAGTCTGGTAGTTAAAACGGTTTATCTACTGCTCTTTTCTTGTACAGCTTTAAATAGGGGCATAGGGGCATACACACACACACACACGCACACATAATCTTAAGTGGTGACAGTCTGTGAGTGTGCCCGCCATGGTGGCCCTGACATGCTGTGACCTTTCCCCTTAAAGAAAGAGTGTTTTTTTTTTTTGTCTCTGTCACATATATTTTAAAGGTCTTCTCTTTACATGCCCTGCACTGAAAAAGTATATATTAAAAGTATATATATATATATATATATATATAGACTTTAGTTATTTTGAATTTCCTTGTTTTAAACATAAACCTCATTAAATTTAGCTAGATTTATTGTTTGAAAGAGACTGAAAATAGAGATTTTTTTTGCTTCCAACAGTAAATTAGTCTTGTTTTAAATATTTTAGATATTTTGCTTTTTATTTTTTTCTTTCAGTTTTGCCCTACTGATTCTTTCTTTCTTTCTTTTTGTCTTTCTGATTTTGAACATGTTAACTTTTTTTCCTTTTCCTTTCTTTTCTTATTTTCCTTTTTCTTTTCTTTTGCAATGAATGCATGTCTCTTTCTGTGTTAAGTTATTTATTGGATTTTTTTTCTCTGTGTGTGTGGTTTCCCATGATTTTTTGAGAATATGAGTATAACACATGGGCACATATGTTTTACAATTGTTTATTTCTGCATGCAAAATTTCTTTGTGGCTGTGGCTTTCACCAGTGTAGGATTTTCTATGTCTGTCACAGTAGCAGGAATCTGGATCATGTTCGAATCATATCGGTTAAAATAATATGAGGCAACACAGAACTGAATTAAACTTGACTGATGGAGCTCTGCTTTATTTCACAGCATTATTATTGCTTTCTGAGTTCCTCATGTAACCATACTGCCTTGTGTCACACAGTTAACCACATGATACAGTAAATATAATCTACTGCATTCTACCGTAAACCACGTTGTCCTTTAAAAAAGAAAATAAATCATAAATCACTCTGCATTACTGGAGCACTGTCAGCAGGACTACTTTCCAAAATAATTTTGTCGATTTGCTCTAACATTAGTATTAGACTCTATTTCAGTCAGAGTGAAATAAATATGGTAAAGTCAGCAGTAGGGCAGTACTGACCCCAAACTTTAACAGTAGGTATTTCATAATGAGGCACTTAAAAACTTGTGCAAATGGTTTCAAAATTGTATAAAATGTATAGAAGAAAGACTTTCTAATCAATGGTAATAACTTCCCACCAGATTCTCATTCCATTCTTGCTTCCTGTAGCATTTAGCATTATATTATTAGCATGTAGCATTGTGGTAAAGCACTGCTTTTGTGTAAACGCAGTTAAAAGAACTGGTTTAGTTCAAAACATGAGCCTAGTTTACTTGCTGTGTACTGTGCCAGACGCTTCACTGCACTAATAGGAAGTGGAATGTGGTTTGTGGCGTTACGGGTGAAGCCACTAATGAATCAGCGTCTCTGACAGAGGGAAGCAGAGAGTCTGTGGTTTGGGCAGGGACGGAGCAGGCAGGAGCGTAAAGGATCTACACAAAACTTTTAGACACACACATATTCGTTTGGGCATCCAATAGAACACTAATGACAACTTTGGTATAACTTTAGAAACCCACACAGCCTCCACATCTTTCTAATGGCACAAACACGCATGCACAACAGCAAAACAACCTCTTATAGCTTCCTCCTCTCACTCCCACTAGCTTTAGATAGAATAGCTAATCAGGCTAAACATCACCATTCATTTTGTTGTTCCAGCTCAAGCTTGATGTTGTCCTCCCCTGTTTTGTAGATTCTATCATCAAGTTACGTAGAGTTGATTTATTTAGCTGACTTGAATTCTCTGGCCCCTTTAAATCTGTCATGGTGGTTTAAAAATATTCCGAAATAAATTCTTTGGCGGACGATAGTGGCCTATTCGGAGTGATTTTATTTATGCTTACAAGATTCACTCATTCACTCATTCACACAGCAGATTCATAATGAATCACCGTTCTACATTTACCTCAACGGCTGTTATATATGGCATAAAAATGACCTTATTACAGAGACATGCTCTCTGCCACCAGTTCTGTCATATAAAGAAGATTAAGTGTCACTGCTTGTTAAGAGCCATTCTTTACTGTACCTCTCAGGAAAATATCATCAATAGAGGCCATGTTTGATTACTGTAAATACATAACAGTCCTGAAGCTGTTTCTTTTCAGAATTACAAGGTGCTTAGAAATATTTACAAATGCTGCCAAATACTCTTAAAGGGGGCATACCACACACAGCTTCACCCAATCTCATGTTAATCTTGAGTACCTATAGAGTAGTACTGCATCCTTCATATCTCCAAAAAGTCTTTAGTTTTATCATATTTATAAAAGAAAGATTTTATAGCTGGGACCACTCCATCTTTCAGTATTAAACGATGTGCAAATCCAGCGTCGAACTGGGCCTTGTTTATAAAACGTTCGTCAACAAACGCACTTGTGAAATTCCGTTGCTGCTCCGGAAAAACAAACTGTATCCACTGTTTACATAACACTGGGTTCTTTAGGACGCTGAACAAAGTTATCTTTCCCTTACAACCCTTACAAAAAACACACTTCTTTGGATTGGAGACATTTTTCTTCTTTTTCGTTCTTCCGGGAGAAATGCCCATATAAGGAGTTCCACCCTCGTTTACGTCATTAAGAGCCACGATCGAAAAAAACTCTCCGAAACTTGTACGAACCCGGAAGTAACACACAGCAATACTCAGAAATACACATAGAAATACTCTGAATGCACGAAACAGCATTGTAACCCCCTTTAAATAACAGCTACAGGCTTAATGAAATAATTAATTCAAAATTAATACAAAACATGAATATTATTTCAGATGTTTTATACGAAAGAATAAAAAACAACATTGGATTCCATTGACTTAAATTCAACTATAACAAACTATCCCTTTACTGGAGAAGTTGATGGATGCCTTTAGATGTATAAATAGCAAATATATCTGTAGTGCTGTCAGATGTAAAATATTTTCTGTCATGTGGTTCATATTGATGTTCTCATGGTTGTGGGAACTCCTCTGAATCAGCTGTCAGATCAGTTTCCTGCAGACACACTATATTCATGATCACAAACTGTTTTTGAGAAGCATGCAATAACTTTATGATGGATTTCACAATTTGAGATTGCGTTTCCTCCATCTCATGTTGCTCTAGTATTGCTTCCTATATTTTACTCCTTCATAAAATGAGAAAGATCCCTAGAGAACTTATCTAATGTGATCATACGGTCTTCACAACACTACTTCATGTAACACTTTAGAATTGGACAGCATATAAACATACACTACACAAGTTTGGGGTCTGTAAGTAAAAAGGATTTATTCTGAGACTCATTCTGACATTTATAATGTTACAAAAGTTATTTATTTATAATAAATGCTCTTTTGAACTTTCTGTTCATCCAAGATACCTGAAAACAAATGTATCACGATTTCCACAAATACATTAAACAGCACGACTGTTTTTAACATTGATGATAATAATAAGAATGTTTTTTTCCTGGGCACCAAATTAGCATATTAGAATTTCTAAAAGATCATGTCACACTGAAAACTGTATATTGTAATAATATTTCACAATATACATAATTTTTCCCCAATATATGCAGCCTTGGTGAGTATAGGAGACTTCTTTTAAAAAGAACAATAGTGTGTGTTCCATCATACAGCTGTTGTGACGCCTCTGGTTTGCCCATTGAAACTCTATCCATGTACTGTCCTGTCATTGTATGCTGATCTATAGTGCCCACATTCCATAGGCAGTGTGAGTGTGTGTGGAACAGAGAATTTAAGAGACCACAAATGAGTGTGTTACCACTAACCCCTGGTTAAAAAATGTCTCAATTAACAATCTGAAGTGTGAAAGCCCATATGTGTGCAAGAAAATAGCTAAGAACAATTTTATTAGTGTGTAAGTCCTTTCATGAAAACTGCAAGCAAATACTGAAAGCTATTGACAAAATCTGTACTGAGCTGCCTTCGGCTATTTGTGCCAAAAACTGAATATCTGAAAACACAAATTTCTTCCAGCTGAGCCTTGTCAAACAATGGAGAATTACAGTATTCATGGCGAAGTGTACAGCCGTGGCAGCTAGTCCATTACATAACGGAAATGCCAGCTTAATTGCCCGTTAACACAAGCTGCAGATGGCATTGAATGTTTGTCACTCAAGTGCACCCAGAGGGCTTTGCACTAATATTGCCAGTAACTAATCAGGTGCTCAAAGCTGCAGCTGTGGATTAGAATATAACATTTTAAGGTTGGATGGACAGGACTTGATTTTACCCATCGGGAATTGGATTGTAAAAAAGGTTGGAGTCACATATGAAACCAAATGGATGATGGGAAGGAGTAGAAAAAATAAGGAAAATGTATGGTATTAGTAAGAGGGTGGCATGTTTGTCAGTTGATTCGTTTTTGTCAGTTGATTAGTTTTTGTCGTTTTTTTTTTTTTTTGTCCGAGCAATGCAGTGTGTTTTGCAACTGAATGAATCTGTATTTCATTTGAGTCAATGATTCAATGGCCCATTCATAAAGACAACACCTATCACCTACTGGCAGTTTTAGCTTCATATTTATTTATGCATTTATCCATGACAAGCTCAACCCAACCAAGGTACTATCTCAAAAACACACTGCAAAATCTGGTCAAATTATCATTATCAAAAAAAAATAAAAATTCCAAAAAATATTGAGATATAATTTTTATCAATAGCATCATCTAGTTTTCTTGTAAATTATATTGTAGTTTGTATGGTTAATATTAATGCAATTGTGAGCAATTGAAAAGTTTTAACAATTTGTCCCACGCAAGAGGTCATTTTCTCTAATCCAGCCCTCAACCTAAAATGAGTTTGACCCCCATGATATAGAGTATGAGTATTTTTTTAAATATGCAACCCAATCTCATGAGATAATGATACTGTTTTACTTTTTTCTAAATTGGTGGCAAATTTGTATAACTGAGCATGAAAGTCCACCCCAAAGCCTAACCCTCAGTGGAGCGTATGAAGATTATATGAAAATCTATGAATAAGGTTATTAAGAATTCACCACCGCTTCACCAAAACCTAAAATAGTGGGTTGGAAATAGGACAGCTTCATAGTAAAACAGTAAATTGGTACTGGATTGCGCAGATGATCCTTGAATAGTCTGTGTTTTGCTTCCATTTCTTGATGACCCAGAGACTCATTCTTTTTAAAGATGCTACAGACTATTATTAGTGCTTTTAGTGTCTTTATTTTGGGCCCACCAAGTTAGGGAAGAACCTCCATGGCATTAGCTGGGTCACACAGCATGTTATGAAAATACTTCTAGAGTGTTCTTCTACTTTCTGCATTAGTTTCAAGGTATAGGGGACAATTGAAAAGTACATATCAATTTAGTGAATGTATTGAGATTTGTTTTCGGCAGTCTATGATCTGACGTCTTACGCTATAGGGTGTCAGCTTCATCTAACCAAGACTTTATTAATTTAATATGGCAAGTTAAAAAAGTTTAATGGTTAAAAAGTAATATGGAATTCTGGGTCACATTAGGACAACAATTGTGCCATAGCTTAAGTTACTGAGATTCAAATAGTGTTGACAACGTTTTCACTCCCTGAGTGTAGAACGTTTCTCCTGGCAAGTTATAAATCTGTCAGTGGCAAAGGGATATCTGACAACTGGATCTTATTTTTATGTCTAAATGCTCTCTCTCTCTCTCTCTTTAATCCATTATGTCTGCTCCCCGTTAGCCTCAGTGAACATGAGATGCACGTTATCAGTTATTGTAAGGAGTGTGTTTGGGAATACTCAACTGTTGCTATTCAGAAGTGGAGCAACATCATCATAGCATTATCTCGACATAAATTCTATCTCTTATCTTGTTAACATGTCTATTGGGAAACATTATTTAGTATTCATATGAGACAGATACAAATGCTATGATGAGATTCCACCACACACATTCCACACCTCATGCTTCATGTTTACGAATACTGATAGTGACGAGAGAGAGAGTGAAATATGTGTGTAGTGCACTGTAAAATTAACACATCGCAGGCAGATCGAGTGTATTCCTGGTGTCCAGACTGTCTGGTGTCAGTCAGAGTATTACTACATACTAGACACACACATACACTGACGCCACAGTTTCTAGCTGTTGTCTGTCATGGATCCATATTAAGGACTATGTCTCCATTTGATACACAACAAACATGTTTAAAACAGAATATCCTCTATATCTGTCACTCTGAATAAATATAACCTGTACTAGTCATAGAACTGCTAAATAAAAATACACGGTTGCTAAACAGTTTAGGCACTTTAGCATCTGGTATTGGGCATTAAACAACAAGCCAGTGCATGCTAATAAATTAGCTTGCTAATACACAATATATAATTTAAGCATCTATTTACTGTATGTAGATGAAAATGAATTGATTCTGAGATTATTAAGAATAGCTTGATGTGTTTTACAGGTGAAAGTGTCCTTCTTCAGAACACAGATCAGTGGAGATCTTCATCATGAATACAGGTAAGTCCATTATTAAAACACTTGTGTAATTTTTTGCCACTAGTGCAACAAAACAGTTATTGTGTGTTTTTAATCAAATTTTGTGTAAACATTGTAACATTTAGTGTCAAGAAAGACATGCAGTAAGTGCTTCTGGTTCATCCATCACAATAAAAGGTCAAACTAAATGCATTGCATTGTGGGATAAGCTATAATATTCTACACAGTAATCTCTGTTTTGCTCATGCTCATTTTGAAAAATAATATTATTGGTCCAAAATCAGGCTCCACATATGTTATATAAAATGTCATCACATCATGCCTGGTTTGGAAACAATGTGTTTATAATCTCTCATCTTTTCCAGAATGCTGCACAAGTTGTATGCTTTCTGTAAAGCAAGATTAACCTTTAATTGCTATAACACAATATTGTTCAAAAGTTTAGGGTTGGTAAGATTATAATTGTTTTTTTTTTTAAAGAAGTCTCTTATGTTTAACAATTACATTTATTTGATCAAAAATACAGTAAGAAGGGAATTTTATTACAATTAAAATTTACCGTTTTCTGTTTTGATTTATTTTAAAATGTAATTTATTCCTACAATTGCAAAGCTTAATTATTCCAGTCTTTAGTGTCACATGATCCTTCAGAAAGTTTTCTTATATGCTGATTTGGTGCTCAAGTAACCTTTTTTATCACTGTTTAAAAGGGAAATTGATCATTTAAATATGTTTTAACATTCTACATGTCTTTACGGTCACTTTTTAACCATTTAATGCATCCTTGCTTAAAAAAAAGAAATAAAAAAAACAAACTTTTGAACGGTAGGTAATCATTTATCGTTTAATTAATTTTTTTATTATTTTTAACATTTTAATTTTTTGCATTGTCTTTGGTGCAATAATGTTGCATTAACAATGCATGTGCTTTGCTTTCTGTTTTTGTTTTGCTTGTGTGCTTCTGCGTGTGCGTGTGCAAACAAACATACTGCAGATAGCGGAGGACATGCTCATAAAAGAGCATCCCTGTCGCTCACTCTCTGGCCTGTGAAGAGGGTCCAGAGCTCACCCAACCTGTACACTGCTGCAGGTATCAGTGATGGAGCAGGGCTGTCTAAGACACAGCTCTTTAAAATAGACTTTTTAGAATGTGTTATCTCCTTTTGCTTACTGTTGTTTCATCTGCCTTAGTATTTAAATGCGTTTTCTCCCCGGTGTTCTATTTGTGTTATGTGTGCTTGTTTTACATGTGTTCACTACATCTGTTGTGTTCCATATTTTTCTTGCTACATGTATGGCGTTATTTTAATGACAAATGTCGAGAGCGCATTATTGTAGCGATTTCTTTTGCTCTCGCACAAAACCGGTGCAATATTAGAATGTTTGCGGGAGTGGGCGGGACTGGACACAGTCTTCTTCAGGGCTCTAATACAAAAACGCACACTATGAATGGCGTCTGTAGAAAGCAAAAGCCGAATCCCGGCCATTTTGGGCGATTTAGAAATCCCGGTCGGACACATTTTTTTAGGTCCGAAAAGAGGACATGTCCGGGAAAAAGGGGATGTATGGTCACTCTAAATGAGATATTTTGAAGAATACGGGTAATCAAACAATTGATGGATCCCAGTGACTTTACATGGGGAAAATACTATGTAAGTCAATGGGAACCATTTGGTTTGGTTACCAACATTCTTACAAATATCTTCTTTTGTGTTCTGCTTTTTTTGTTTGTTTGTTTGCTTGCTTTGTTTTAAATGAACGTTCATTTTTGGATGAACTATCCCTTTAAATCTAACATACTCATTATACGCCACAAAACGGTCCCCCCTCCTTTTTTTGTGATAGCTTGTAAAAACACCTGCCAATCCTACTGGCCAATGACATATTAAATTATTAATATTCATGAGCCTTTTCCATAGAACTACTGCTACATTCGCATCCAGAGGCTTGCTTCCTACATAAGCACAATTTGACTAGAACATCCCGAACTTTTCAGCTTATTATTTGAAATAAATGAACCAGGAGAAAGCACTGCAGCTAGTGGAGACGCGTGGAACTGATCTAGGCGCCCCTGCAGTGCAGTGCATCGGTCGTTCAGAGTGTTTATCGGAGAAATAACCTTCATAAACGTGACTAACCGCTGAGCCCCGACTGAAGCGTTAGTCCTCCGTAGCAGCACTCTTATTACCATGTGACTCTGTGTGTGTGTGGAGCGGGGGAAGAGGTGCGCATGTGCTGAACGAGCGGT
>NW_015641029.1:369886-382766 GCF_001515625.1 Sinocyclocheilus rhinocerous | reverse complement strand
CTATCTGTCTGTCTGTCGCTATCTACCTATCTATCTATCTGTCTGTCTGTCTGTCGCTATCTATCTATCTGTCTGTCTGTCTATCGCTATCTATCTATCTATCTATCTGTCTGTCTGTCTGTCTGTCGCACTTAAAACGTGTCTCTCCTCTCACTCAAACTGTGTCCTGTGCACTCTCAAATCTCTGTGCTCATGCACTATAGATATTAATTATTTTCGCACCTGAATTAAACGTTGTCAAAAGTTATCATTATGCACTTTTAAAAAGTAGTCTCAAAACTGATTTGTGCAGGGCCTTTCCTTGATCTTTTATTGTTGTATTTTTGTTTTAACATAAACTGGTTATTGTAGCGACTTTGTTTTACTATATCTCTTTTATGTTTGTATTTTGATCTTTTCTGCGAATGCACATATGCATGTCTTTGTAAAGGAGGCTACTTTGTATATACTGTTTTAAAGAGAGATTCGCGCTCGCGCATAATATTAATGTGCTTTCACGCTACAATAATGCGCTCTCGACATTTGTCATTAAAATAACGCCATAGTTCTGTCTTAAATCAGAAGATTTAAGATTAAAGATTCAGGTGCGAAAAGAATTAATATCTATAGTGCATGAGCACAGAGATTTGAGAGTGCACAGGACACAGTTTGAGTGAGAGGAGAGACACGTTTTAAGTGCGTGCACTCTCTCCGGGCGTGAGCAGCGTGTATCTGAGCGCACGCGTCCGGTTTTGTGCAAGAGCAAAAGAAATCTGCGCGCGCATTATATTAATGTGCTTTGGCGCTACAATAATGCGCTCTCGACATTTGTCATTAAAATAACGCCATAACATTTGTCTATTTTTTTCTTTTGTTATGTCCTTAGATCTTAGGATATGAGAACAGAGGTATTAGATTTAGGATCTTCCATGTTGTCAATATATTTGTTAATATTTTAAAGGCCAAATACATGTTGCCTATTTAATATGTTTTACATTCTATTATACATACAGATTTACTCAAATGTTTCACATCTGTAAATGTTTAACATCTTTAAATTAAGCCTGTCAATTTACTGAGTTAATTACGGGTGGTTATAGCTTAAAGGGGTCACATGATGTTGCTAAAAAGAACATTATTTTGTGTATTTGGTGTAATGAAATGTGTTTATGCGGTTTAAGGTTAAAAAAACGCATTATTTTCAACATACTGTACATTATTGTTTCTCCTCTATGCCCCACCTTTCTGAAAACCGTAGATTTTTACAAAGCTCATCGGTCTGAAAAGCGAGGTGTGCTCTGATTGGCCAGCTATCCAGCGCGTTGTGGTTGGCCGAATACCTCAAGCGTCTGAAGGAAATGTTACGCCCCTACCATACTGTGATGCCCTGTCCGGCCGGAGCGACGAGACAAAAACATTAAAACCCATTATAAACGAGGCATTTGTTGCATCCAGTAAACATAATTACGGATTATAATGACTTATACTGTCTTTTTAGCACCAAGAGCTTGTAACACTCCAAAGAGAAAGGAAAAATTGACATCGCATCATATGACCCCTTTAATAAAAAGTTAATTGTGTGCCTTATCGCATATTTAAATGCAGTAATATGTAATTTTCTTACTATCAGAGCAATTTAAAATTAAAGTTAATTTGATTAAACTTTCTAATCAATTGATAGCCCTACATTAAATAAGAGCTTTTGATGCAATTATAACATACTAGTGAAAAAAGGGACATAGGATGCATTTTCTCTGAATGTAAGCTTTTCTATAACGGTTTTCCAATTGAATGTAATCTAATCTGCCTTCTGAATTAAAAAATAATGCTCAGTCTGCAGTCAGCTATATTGAATACTATGTGTTGAATGCTGTAGAGACTGTTCAGGTTTTAATTAAATCAATAAAACCATTTACCCTTTCAAAAACACACACACACACACACACACTCAATGGGCCCTATTTTAACGATCTAAGTGCATGGTCTAAAGCGCGCGGCACAGGTGCACCTCAGGGCGTGTCCGAATCCACTTTTGCTAGTTTAACTACGGGAAAACGGTCGGCGCGCCCGGGCACATGGTCTAAATGGGTTGTCCCTGTTCTCTTAATGAGTATTGTAATGGGTTTTTTTTGGGCGTAACGTGCAATAAACCAAATGAGAGTGTCATCTCCCATTCCCTTTAAAAGCCAGTTGCGCTCGTGCCATGGCGGGTTCGCTATTTACATGGCGGAATGTAATTTTTCATTTTTAAAAATGTTTGTGTGCTGCTGCATGTCCCTGTGTGTGTAATAAGCAAAGTGTACGCACGTTGTGCACCTGGCTATAGGCACATATTACTAACGCGCTCTTTAAATAACAAAGAAAAAATATTGCGCCAGACTTTAGACCAAGTGTTTGTTGGTCAATGGCGCAGTCTATTTCGGTTGCCTCAAAATAGCAACGCGCCTGAACACACCTAATTTTTCAGACCAGCACGCCCATATGCGCGAAATGGGCGCAAATGCATTTGTTATTGCCACTAGGTGCCGCTTTTGGAGCGGTAAAAATAGAGGTTTCCACAGTAACGCTGTACTTATGCACTATTCCATGAAGTTTTGTAGTATAAATAGTGCGGTTTTCCGATTTAATGTAATCTAAGCTGCCTTCTGAATTAAAAAATAATGCTCAGTCTGCAGTCAGCTATATTGAATACTATGTGTTGTATGCTGTAGAGACTGTTCAGGTTTTAATTAAATCAATAAAACCATTTACCCTTTCAAAACACACACACACACACTCAATGAGATTTTAATGTAAAAATAAAAAGACTAGCTGCCATTTTTCTGTGCTGATAGTTACAAGGATCCAGGCATTTTCACTGTTATATTCTGCTGGTTGAGTGAGTCTGCTGAAAAAGTGACATGCTGTCAAGACCTGCCAGAGATATGACAACACGTCTTTAATTTTTGAAAAGCTGCTGGCCACAGACAGGCAGTCAAGCATTCATTCACAGATGCACAGTTGTACTCTTTTAATGCTGAATTGTTTTTTTATATTTAATCTGTATCTATCTGTATTTATGTTCTACTGTTAGTGTTATCTGCATGCACCAAGGGTCTGAGAGTAACGCAATTTCAATTCTCTGTATGTATGTGCTGTACATGTGGAAGAATTGACAATAAAGCAGACTTGACTTAACTTGACTTGTTTAAGGCATGGACAGGTTTGACGAAATACAGCAGATGTTTAAATAGCATCATGGAGACCATGCCCTTCACTTTTACTTGTAATAGCCCATACAATGCTGCAACCTCTATCATTAGGACAGCATGTGCTCATGTATATTTTGCAATATACAGGACCAGAATTAATTGTTGTAAAATCTATTAGTTTGTGTTCAAAATTTAAGCTTGTGTTCTTCCTAGTCAGGCTGTTGTCCCCACATGCTTCAAAGCTACCACCATCATTCCAGTCCCGAAAATGTGCTGCTTTATATATTTTTTTTTACATTTTACCTTATTTGTATATTTGTATAGTTGTATTTTATATTTAATCTGTATCTATCTGTATTTATGTTCTACTGTTAGTGTTATCTGTATGCACCAAGGGTCTGAGAGTAACGCAATTTCAATTCTCTGTGTGTATGTGCTGTACATGTGGAAGAATTGACAATAAAGCAGACTTGACTTGACTTGACTTCCAATCTTCGAGTTTACATATTGTAGTTTTAATCATCATTATGAGAGTAGTGTTTCAAACTTTGTGTGGTCTTATACTAGCGGTCTCTTTCTTTCTCTGTGTTCAGTAGCAGCTTCTGCTATGTAATCTTCTTGTTCTCTGTAATTTCCCTACTCAGGGAACCATGGTTACATAAGTAACCTGAGACGATCTTTCTTTTCATTCCCATACTGTGGACATTATGCACCAATGGCAGGGCCATCTCACATGGTGTAATAAGCAAGATAAGACATAACTAAAGAAAAAACAGCTTAGTTAACAGCTTAGTAGTTCAAAATATAGGCATAGCATTGGAGTATTAAAAAGAAAACCTGATCCATGTTCTCCCTTGGTTTCAATGGGTATGACCTTTCTGCATGTGTTGTGTCTTTTGTCATATGTTTGTCTTGCTTTTCTGTGGTCATTCTATGGTGTTATCATGGTAAATGCATTTTTATGTTTATTTTAATGCATCTTTACTTTCCACAGGTAGTGATTCCCAGTCATCAGATTCAGGCAAGTGTTTGTTGGATGTGTATGTGCGTCTGTCTTCATTATTGTGTTTATATAAATATTAATGTGTACTATACAGTGGACACATGAAGTATTTGGGCACTTAGGAGGCATTTTACTACATAAAAAAGCATTTTAGTATTTTGTAAATATGTTTATAGTAGTTATTAATATTTTGAAGTAGCTTTTTTATATGTTCAGTTTGTCGTTTTTTGTTAAAGTTTTAGTGATTTAGTATTGTGCTTTTGTCATTTTTATTAGATTTTTTAAACAAATATATATATATTTAGCTATATATGTCTGTGTGTATGTGTGTGTGTGTGTGTGGGGTGGGGGGGGGTTTATTTATTTATATTTTTTATTTGTGTGTAGATGCCTGGCGTTCACGCAGTGTGTCTGAGGGGTTAAGGAATGGAGATGCCAGCAGCGCGTCCTTGACTGCTAAAGGCTTCCGCAGCGTTAAACCCAACCTACAGGATAAGAAATCTCCCACACCGGTACACATTCATTTATAATACTTTTTTTTTTTTAAATAAGCTATTAATGCATTCCTGCTTCTTGATCATACTGCTGTTAGATTTTGCACCCTATTCATTTTATTTTCACAACAAAAAATCCTCTGCTTTCATATTATGTGCTACTTTGAAATTATTTTGCTTCACAACTGTTTGGATTAATATTGGTCATGGTCTTTTTCCAATATGATAACGTCTTTCTAGAGGATTCATATCAAGTGTGATTTTCTTGACCCCTAAAGCAGTCGAATTGAAATTTCTCTGAGAAAATTTGCTTTATTTAAACTAACTTTACATATTTGAATTGACCTTTTCTCTATCAGGTCCCCTTGCCGCCCCCTCGGAGAGAGAGCTATCACATGACCCCTAACCCCCCATCTTACAGTTCCCTTGCAATGCTGTCAAACACCTCCCTCTCTTCCCCACAGAGTAATGATGTCATTTCCTCAGGCTCTTACAACATCCAATCTAGTGCCACCTCCTCATACTCATACTCTAAGACCACCCGAACCTCCACTAGCACCTCTGGAGCCCCCCTTGAGGAGCCCCCCTTGTCCCAACAGGCTAATGCTAACAGTTTTATCACTCGTGTTCTGGGGAACAAATTGTCATCTTCAAAATTCTCAAGTGACCAACTAAATGCAGCACCTAACAAGATGAACATGATTAAAACTGACCCAAAGTCTAAAACTAAGCCAAAAAGTACATCTGCTTCCCCACCTCAAGACCCCACTGCTACTTCTGAAACACACGTAGCTTCTCTCTCCATCCAGTTAGCTCCTCGCAGTCCAGAAGCTCAAGCAGAGACCCAGTCAGGGCTTGAGACTAAATCCAGGACAAACGCAGTGGACCCCGCTGACCCCATGCGAGCCCCTGTTGTACCACCAAGACCAGCAAGCAGTTTGGTGGTATTATTGTCATTTATTTACAGTGATAATGTACACTTATACTACTAGTCAAAAGTTTGGAATAATGACGATTTTTAAATGTTTTTGAAGTCTCTTATGCTCACCAAGTCTGCATTTATTTAATTAAAACTACAGTAGAAACAGCAATATTGTGATAAATACCATTTAAAACTGCTTGCTTTTTGAATATATTACTGTGATGACAAAGCTAAATTTTCAACATCCATTTCTCCAGTTTGCAATGTCACATGATCCTTCAGAAATCATTCTAATATGCTGATTTGTTGCTCAGTTATTGTCATTTATTATTGGTATTCAGTTATTAATATTTTTTCTTATTATTATCAGTTTAAAACACTGAACTCTCTGCTGAATGTTGAGGATTCTTTAAACAGAAAATTCAAATAACAGCATTTATTTGAAATAGAAATCTTTACACATTATACAGTGTCTTTACTGTTACTTTTAATCAATGTAATGCATTCTTGTTGAATATAAGTAATAATTTATTTTAATAATTTATTTAACATTTTTTAATTATTATTATTATTTTAAATCGTACTTACCTCCAACTATGCAATAGTAGTGTGTCACAGTTTCCACACACACACAAAACATTTTTTTTAAGCAGCACGGTTTTCAACACTAATAATAAGAAATGTTTCTTAATCACCAAACTAGCATATTACATTAAAGGGGTCATATGATGCGATTTCAAGTTTTCCTTTCTCTTTGGAGTGTTACAAGCTCTTGGTGCATAAAGAAAATCTGTAAAGTTGCAAAGACTAAAGTCTCAAATCCAAAGAGATATTCTTTAAAAGATGAAGCTCGCGATTATGGTAAGGGGCGTTACATTTCCGACGAGTGCTTGCGGTGTTCGGCCAATCACAATGCACTGGGTCAGCTGGCCAATCAGAGCACACTCTAAAAAATGCTGGGTTGTTTTAACCCAACTTTGGGTCAAATATGGACTAACCCAACTGTTGGGTTACATTTTTCAATTACATTTTTAACCCTAAAGTTGGGTTAGTCCATATTTGACCCAAAGTTGGGTTAAAACAACCCAGCATTTTTTAGAGTGCAGACTGCGCTTGTCAAAGGTTGGGGCTTTGTTGAAAACGACGTGTTTGAGAGAGGCGGGGCATAGAGGACCTACAATAATGTACAGTATTTGAAAAAGAATGTGTTTTTTGAACATTAAAGCATGTCAACATATTCTGTTACACCAAATACACAAAATAATGATCTTTAAAATAGCATCATTGATATGACCCCTTTAATGACTTCTGAAAATATATTAAAATATAAAACAGTTATTTTAAATTATAATAATATTCTTAAATTTTACTGTATTTCTCATCAAATAAATACAGCCTTGGTGAAATCTTAATTATTCCACATTTTGGGAAATTTTGGTGTCTCTATTTCTTACAGTATACTCACAGTGTGACCCATTTAGCATTCATTCATCTTCATCTGATGGAATGGAGTGAACGTACACAGACAGCTTGATGAAAGAATGTGTGTTTACTGCTAATTACTATTTTATTTTTCCAGCAACCTTTTATTCCTTCCCACAGTTTCACTTGTTCTTCTTCACTCAACATGGTTCAATGTGCCCGTATGTCACTTCTTGTTCACTGGCTTTGCTTTATGTTCACTTTCAATTCTTGTCTTCCTTCCCTTTTATTCCCTCTCACCCTCCTCCATCAGCGTGAGTTTTCCCCTGTAAGAGGGAGCACCAGGCCGCTCTCTTCTGGACCGCCCTCCCCGGACCCTTCAGCTCGCCGGTCACCGTATAGCCGGGCCAGTCAGGATTCCCCTGACTTCCTGTCAGGGCTATTGCCCAAAGCCCTGTCGCCAACACCCTATGCCCCTCTGGAACGTTCCGGGCTAATGTCGGCCTCACCTGCCCCGTCACCAGTAACCGTGTCAGCGCTGAGTCATTATTCATCATCCACAGCTGGGCTGGAGGAGCTGCAGATCTGCAGCATGGACTCCTCCCCCGCAGGCACACCCACCCCATCCCCCACACTCAGCCACGCCTCCAACGCCCCTGACGAGATTCCTGCCGCCCCGTCAGCTGCCACGGGCACTAACGTAACTATCACGCTCAACTGGCACACCTCACTCCAGTCTGGTGCCACGTTTGTTTGAATCTGCTCGTGTTTGTATGTCGCCACTAGTCTTTCAGCGCTGTTGAATGTCTAACTTTGAGTCACATGCTTGAATGTGTCAGCTTACAGCAGGTGGCTGCTTTGTCTTTTGTTTTATGCTTGATTTTCACTCTGTTTTATGTATGCAGTTATTCATTGTATGCTATGTATGTTGTTTTCCCATTTAAAGTCAACATGCACACATGTTTTAAAATGAAACATGTTTGATGATCTGAAACATTAAAGTGTGACAAACATGCAAAAAATAAGAAATCAGGAAGGGGGCCAACACTTTTTCACACCACTGTATATATTTGTTGTTCTCGATACAGTTTATATAATATACTGTATACAACTGGCAATCATATACTGCTAAAAATATATTGTAATTTGTTATTGCTGCTGTAATGTTTATTAATATATAAATGTACACTGTTCTAAAGTTTCGAGTCAGTAAGGTTTTTGGTGTTTTTAAAAGAAGAAGGCTGCATTTATTTGATCAAAAATACAGTTTTTGTACAAAATACAATTTAATATATTTTAAATAATGCAATTAATTCCTGTGATGTCAAAGCTATATTTTTAGCAGCCATTACTCCAGTCTTTGGTGTCAATTATTATATTCTAATATGCTGATATGGTGCTCAATGTTGAAAACAGTCTTGCTGCTTAATATTTTTGTGGAAAACCATGATGCATTTTTTAAGATGCTTTGATTAATAGAAATTCAAAAGAACATTTCAAATAGAAATCTTTTAGCAATATAAATATCTTTACTGTCACTTTTTGATTAATTTAATGCATTCTTGTCAAATAAAATAATGAATGCCTTATTTAAAAAAAAATAATAATAATACAAATAAATAAATCTTACTGACCACAAACATTTAAATGATAATGTGTATATATATAATATTTCATACTATATATTAAAAGAAGTATGAAGTCCAGGTATGTGTTTGAAGAAAGAGGACATTTTAATTTCATGTAGACTTTAGGGTTCTTATGATGACCTGTGATTTCCTATGTGACCTTTCATGAAGTTTGTTTGAGATTAACATTTGCATTTTATATTGCTGCTGTTGACTGAAGACTTGAACTTCTTTGGAATATGAATTTATAATGGTACCATATTCCAGTGTTAACACTCTTTCTTACATAGATTGTCCTGCACTCATTATCTACTAAAGGTTCTTTCAAAGTATGTTTGTTGTCATGTAGTCTAACAATTTTTCAGTTACCTCTTCATTTGTCATCCATCATCCCACTTATGTTACTACAGAAGCACCAACATCTGATCACAACCTTTATCCTTTTTGTAACAGCGTTTTCCTCAGTAATGACATTTCTCACATTTGTTGTACAGTATCTTTTGATGTGTGCTCTCATGTCTCAACTTCTTGTCCCATAGCTGTCACCCACTCATACTTGTTTGACGAAAGTGACTCTACAAATGACATAATTCCATCTCTTGTAAACTGTTTTTTTTTTTATTTGTTTTTTTTTATGTTGCCCAGGGTCAGATGGCAGTGAACGGAAGCTCTCAATCTCAGAGGCCCTTCTCTCCGCCTGTGTACCCACCTCCACCCCCAACCCTCAGCCCAGGCCTGGTAAAGATCCAGCAGGGTCGTAGTTCAGGTGAGAGGAAAGTCCCACACAGACCTCTGGCTAGTATTGCAAAGCAGAGTTTCAGCCAAACGTTGCTTATTCAGACCTAAAACCGCCCACTTAGACTGGAATAGGATGTCTGAACCACATGTAAAACTAGTTTTTGTATGTGATGTAGACATAAAAAGAGAGATAGTAACTGCATCAAACTAAATCTATATCATAATAGCCTAGTAGATAGGCCTACTACTTTTTGTTTGAAACTTACTTCATGACTATTTGGCATTATGGGATAGTAAAGTGTCCATGACACTCCAAAATCTTGCCGGACGTAGTAGGTCATCCAGGTACTTTTGCATATTTTATTTTAGAATACAATGAGTTTAGACATACTCTTTGGTGTACTGTTTTTCGCATACAAAATAGTATGGAAGTAAGCCTATTTGGACACATCAAATGTTTTCTAAAAAACACTTTCCTCAATTGTCTTTGTGTCCTTCTATTGATTGAGTACTAGTATTGGCGCTCTAAAATAATGGATTTGTAATGCACAATTCTTGTTAGTGGATGCCTGTATTGGCAGTTAACGGTGCAGTCTGGTCCTCAGGATATGATGCATTTGCATCCATTAGGCCAGACCGGAGCAATCAATACCTGAACACAGGGAAACTGAGGAGAGGCAAAGCTCTGATACTTTGGGTGGGGTTTGCTTAGGAAGGCAAATTCATACAATTGTTGTAGTAGTTTAAAGAAAAGATGCTGACAGATAGTTTGCTGTAGTGTTTCCTCATGTCATTGTCTTTTTGCTAGTGCAAACTTGCATAGATGTGAAGGAATAAAAGTAGCTGTCTCATTTACGCTGTGTCATACATATTTCATAGTTCAGGGTGCTTAGTCAGGGTGAGAGCCATGTCAGTGTTCCTGCTCTATTAGATTAGATTTGACTGTGACTGTCCAGCTCAGACTTCTGTCACTATATATATTTTTTGGGCTGACACTGTGTGATATTTGCCCTGATTATGCCATCTGATACAAATTTTGGGAAACATTATAGATTGCTTTCGTCAAAGGCAGTTTTTGATCGCTTAGTGTGACATTCTAGTGTGACAATGGCCAATTAATTGCCTTTCTGATTAATATTAGCATCCAATGAAGTACTGACACTAACACATTTTGAGTGCTGCAGTGTGACTGTATCTATGGCAGCAGTCTAATGAAGAGCCAATAGTAGCACAGCAATCAATGATGTGTGTGTGAGTGAGAGATGTTTAGTTAAAAAGGTTGATACTAGGTTGTTGCACTGTCTTCCCTCACTGTTACCCAGGAACTCACTGGGGTCACAATTAGACAAGAATCAATTGTAAAGGACAGCACTTGTTTTACTCTTTTTATCTGTCTCTAACCTTTCTCTCTCTCTCTCTCTCGCACTCAGAGGGTTCAGAGACGGTGAAGAGAGAGACCGTTGTCTCTGGTCAGACAGTGGTCAGTAGCTCTGTGCCCATCGCTCGTTTCTCAGAGGAAGAGAAGAAGGTGTCCATCATAAAAGCACCCCATTACGAAGGCATTGGACCAGTGGATGAGTCAGGCATTCCCATCGCCATCCGAACGGTGAGTGATATCCAGACATTTTTAAGGGAACTGACAAAAATGACAAATTAAAAACAACTACACTTTTAAAAAGATTGTCCTTATTCCTTAATAAAATAAAGATTATTGAAGTAAGTTTTACAAGTAAATCCTAGTCTTTCTACTTAAAAATTGCATATTCAATGGGTTTCTTGCTGTTTCTTTGTTATTATTTGTGAATTTTATGAGCAAATTTGGAGTGAAAATTATTACAAAGTAAATACTACACCATTTTTCAGTGTATTTTGCTCCTTTAAAATTTATTTCACCTATGTTTCACTGTAGCAAATTTGAGTTCATTATATATACACTAAAATGTATACACAGTTTTGTCATTAATGTGTCATGATGACACTTTTGCTAAGTATTTAGTGATTGTTTTGTCTTTAAAGTTATGACTGATATATTTACAGATAAGTAATTTGTCTGCCCATAACTGCATGTGATACAATCAATAGACATTAACTATTTGTTATAAATCAGTTCATTCTGGATTTCAAATTTTTGGGGTTGGCATTTAGTCCAACAGCACTGAGACTTTTCACTGTTTCACATTCAGACAAACTGCCAGTCTGCAAGTTACATCCTTATGTGTATGTATGTTGCAGCAAAGGATTGTCTTTAGGAATGAGTCATTGAATCATTTATTCAACCGATTCGTTCAAAACACTGATTCATTTAGGAAAGAGACAGCTGCTTGTTGCTCGGAAGACGGGAGGGGTTTTGACATCATTTGGAAATATTTTTGTTGGCAAAAAGTTACTCAATAATAATTCCATGTATTGAACTGTTTATATAAATGTACTACCAATGAGTTGATAGTGCTATACAACATGAAGGCACAGAAATAGAAACAAAAAAAAAATATTGACAGAATATTCTGCTGCTTATCGCGCTTGTGACTGGTTAATCCAAAAACTGAGATTTACATGATGTTTTATTACCTGATACTTTATCAAAACAAAACCAAGCACTCTTTCTTTCTTTCTGAATGATTTTAAACAGCACAACATCTGTTCACTGTCACTGGACAGTTTAAAACAACAGATCAGCTGTTAATGATCTGTTTTGAGGGCACTTTTTCTTGATTTGTGTTTTGACATTTGATCCTCTTATTGTGGTTAGAGGAATGCTTCTGAGCTCTCAGCAGGTCAGACTGTCTGTGAATGTGTGTGTTTGTGAGAAGAAGAGAACATTCCTGGCTCTTTCCTGGACGGTTACTATGATACTCCCTGTCTGTCTCTCTCACTCTGTGCTCTGGTGATTTTGTTGGTTGTCAGGTAATGACAAATGCTGTTAGCTGTTTGTGCGCTTAACCAGCAAACTGACAAGGCAAATCGCTTGTGTGTGTGTGTGTGTGTGTGTGTGTGCTTCTATTTAGACTGTGGACAGACCCAAGGACTGGTACAAGACCATGTTCAAACAGATCCACATGGTTCATAAAGCAGGTGAGTGAGTGGGAGGACACAAAGAACGTATCCTGCAGTATTCATTTCAGATGACCCACAAACACACACTATGTTTGATTTTATTTCCGTTTAATGTTGTTTTCACCAGATGATGACTATGCAGACACATATAATGCAACATACGCTGTCATAAACAATGGTAAGTTCTGTGAAAGCTGAAGATCAGATATTAACTTTCATATCTGCTTAATCCAACACATGTATGTAGTAAAAGTTTAAATCATGTCTGTGTTCCTTTATGTGAGAAGGGTTTTTATGTGTGTGTGTGTGTGTGTATGTGTGTGTGCGTGTGTGTGTGCATGTATATATATATATATATATATATATATATATATAAATAATAATTCTGCATGATCTTTCATTCACAAAATTCTAACCTATCATTGAAGTAAAACAATGGAAAGTGGGGG
>NW_015641029.1:345942-369815 GCF_001515625.1 Sinocyclocheilus rhinocerous | reverse complement strand
GATATAGATAGTAAATTATATTATGATATATATATATATATATATATACTGTATATGTACTATGTACAATGTACAATGTTTTCATCAGTCTTCAGTGTCACATGATCCTTCAGAAATTCTAATATGCTGATTTATTATTTATTACCAGTGTTGAAACTATTGTGCTGTTTAATATTTTTTTGGAACCTGTGATACTTTTATCTTTGATTCTTTGATTAATAAAAAGTTAAAAAGAACAGCATTTATTGCAACTAGAAATCTTGTCTAACCATATAAGTCTTTACTATCACTTTTTATCCATTTAACACATCCTTGTTGAATAAAAGTATTAATTTATTTTTTTTTTAAAAGAAAGAAAAAATTGACTGACCCCGAACTTTTGAGTAGGAGTGTATATTGTAACACAACACATTTCTATTTTGAATAAAAATTGTTCTTTTTAACTTTTTATTTATCAAAGAATCCTGAAAAAGTATCACAGGTCCCAAAAAATATTAAGTAGCGCAACTGTTTCAAACATTGATAATAAATCAGCATATTACAATGATTTCTGAAGGATCCTGTGACACTGAAGACAGGAGTAATGATGCTGAAAATTCAGCATTGCTTCACAGGAATAAATTATATTTTAAAGTATATTAAAATAGAAAACTGTTATTTTAAATTTCAATAATATTTCACAAAATTACATTTTTTTCTGTATTTTTGATCAAATAGATATAGCCTTGATGAGTATAAGAAAATTATTTAACAAAAATTACAAATCTTACTGATCCCAAACTTCTGAACAGCAGTATAATTTTATATTTTTGCATTACATTCTATATTGTACATTTATAAATAAAAAAAACACATATTTTGTGATGTTTGCTTTAAAAGAGCAATTTTATTTCTTACTGTATTACTTTGTTACTATTTTTTTTATATAAATGCAGACTTGATGAGTATGAGATTCAAAACTATGAAAAACTTACCAATCCCAAACTTTTAAATGGTAGTGTACAATCATATGTTTATATTTTGCTGTAATGTCCAAATATGTATAGCAGCTGTACATTTGTTTTATTGATCTATTATATTACTCTGATATTTGTGCTTCTGTTTTAGAAAATTACCCTCCTGTCCATGCCCACCCGCCCCCTCGAACGCACACTTACCGGCCTCTCTCTAGAAATACCTCAGACACGCCAGACGGTGCCGCCCACCGGGAGCTCTCGCCATCTCCCGTGCCCCCTCCACCCCCTCCGATGCCCTCTCTCCTCCAGCTCCGCTCACGAGACATGGACAGAGAGAAAGAGTTCTCGCATGACCAGTAAGACACCTGACCTCATGAGCTGCACTGTAAAAAGAACAATGATTATTAGTGCATTTTGCAAGAAAATACTATACTTCAAAAGTGCACGTTTAATTCAAGGGGTTAATTGCCATTTCTCTCTAATTGTTTGTGAAATTTCTGGTTGAAAATTGTTTAAAAGTAAATCCTGCTGCGCCACATATTTTTCAGTGTACAGGCTTCTGTTTTAAAACATCTGATTGGTTAAAAACAACTTTGATTGGTTCTTATTCTTATTCTCATCTACAGAAATGAGTGGGATCCTCCAGATCGAAAAGTGGACACACGTAAATACCGAGCGGAACCACGGAGCATCTTTGAATATGAGCCTGGCAAATCCTCCATCCTTGAGCAAGAAAGGCCTGTGAGTAATCTTATTTAATTAAATCATTGTATCTAAGTGATTATTATTCATACATTTCGTTTAAACTGGTGTAAAAATCCTCACATAACATGGACCCAAGGTTGCTAAGGTCTAAAGAAATCCTGTTGTGTTCTCTTGAGTAATTCAGTGCTGTTCCTGTTTAATCACAAAATCAAACATACAGGGTCAGGCTTAGACATTGTCCTGGATTAAATTGCTCTGTCAGCAGAGACTTGCCTTTTGAAAATGTTTAGCTCTATGTAAAGCCAAATTTGTGTCCCAGAAACTGTAAAAAGTTTTGAAGAAGTAGCTCACCAAAAACTATTTACTCACCCTCATGTTGTTCCAGACCTGTATGATTTTCTTTTTTGTTTGTGGAACACAAACACGTACATTCAAATATGACGCATCACACCAGGTTTTTACTGTGGTTTACACAATGTTACTGGTTCTCACATGTTTCTCATTGATGTCATTCATATCTGCGGTGCCATATTTTCAGTAAATAATGACAAAGTGTGGTCTGTTTCTCAGACAAAGCTATCATTTGACCTCAAAACGATGTTTCATCCATGAAATAAATATTTATTTATATAATTAATCATTTACAGCAAACATTTTTTGGTAAACTTTTCCTTTAGTTTCTGTATGCTTTATGTTGACAATTGTTGTGCTCCTCTCTTTGTTGTATGTACACAGAACCATTCAAAAGTATGGGTCAGTAAGATTTTTTTTTTTTTATAAATTAGTACTTTTATTCAGCAAGCAGTTAAATTAATCAAAAATGACAGTAAAGATATTGATAAGAGAAGAGGGGAAGAAGCACAATGTCTCCCCCTTTTGGACAGTACTGAGAGGCACAGTCATATCAAAGGGATAGTCCACACAAAAATGAAACTTCTACTCACCCTCATGTCATTTCAAGCCTGTATGACTTTCTTTCTTCTGCTGAACACAAAAGAAGATATTTTAAAGAATGTTGATAATCAAACAGCTTTCAGTTCTCATCCAAGTCAATGGGTACCAAAACTGTTTGGTTAACAACATTCTTCAAAATATCGTCTTTCTTGCATAGAAAACAAAATATTTGGAAGAAATGTGGTAACCAATCAGTTTAAGTTCCCATTGATTTCCAGTGTATTTTTAGTCCATACCTTGGAGGTCAATGGGACCTGAAACTGTTTGGTTACAAACATTTTTCAAAATCTCTTTTTAAGTCTTATTAATTGTTATGATTTGTCATTACATATTTTGTGTGTGTGAGAGAGAGAGAGTGTTGATGACCCACAACATCCTCCTCCTCTGTTCTTTGCTCACCAGTCCTTGCAGCATATTTTGGTCCTCCTAACCCTAATTTTCATCTCTCTTTTCCTTTCATTGTTTTTCCTCTTTCCCTTACCTCTCTTTTTCTATGTTGCTTCTTGCTCCAGATGTTTGATTTAAACCCAGATGACATAGATTTAGAGAATGAGCCTTGGTTTAAATTCTTTTCCGAGTTGGAGTTTGGACGGCCGGTAAGTTGAGTGAGGGTGCGGCAGGTTGGCATGCTGTAGGCTGTAATCTCCTTGTCCGGTACACACATGCTGTTGTGTAATGACAAGCTGTGTGTGTGTGTGTGTGTGTGTGTGTGTGTGTGTGTGTGTGTTTGTGTGTGTGTGTGTGTGGTTTTTAAAATTCAAGTTCTGACTTGTTCAGAACTTGGTGTTATTTGCACACTGAAAACATAAAAAAGACATTTAACATCACCACAATAACAATGCTAGAAGCAGCGGGTGAGGCATCAGACACGTATGATATGTCTGATGTTAAATCCCAAGGCATGATTAATAATCATGCTCTGTTTTCAAAACTCTCACCAAAAGAGCAGCATTATCTGTACTTGTGCTCTATTTATGGGGTACAACGTTGTCTTTAGAAGAATGTCATTGGTTTTTAAAAAGTTTTAACTTTGAGTGTGTAACACTGCGTTTCCGCTTTGGCTCTGTTTGCAGTATCACACACCTGTTCTTACAAGCTTAAAGCTCTTACAGCTGCAGAACCTGTGCAGAAAACACTATCAAGTCAAGTTTAACTCTTTTTTTTAATAAAAAAATTAAAAGACTTTGGATAATACAGTGGCCCTAAAAAGGATTTGGACACTTAATCCATGCATCCAACATATAAACATTGCACTTTCAAGCTGAACATTTTCACATCAAGAAGTTCTAAATACTAAAAGAATAGATAAACTGTACAAAATTGTAAAAAAACAACTTTCTGGTTGCCAAATTAGTTCAGCATGTATTCTACTACTAGAATGTAACCAAATATTAATGATTGGGTGACCAAAGGTAAAATAATAGTTCCCCTTCGGGAACTCGAGCTGCGTCGGAAAACGCTAGCTGACGTCTCGCCCATCGTTCGACTGATTACACATATGATTCAGAGCTTGGTATCGCTGAAGGCGTTCCCCTAGCATTTTCCGACGCAGCGTCTCGTTCCCTCGGGGAACCATGGTTACATACGTAACCTGGGACGTTCACTTAAAAATTCACTCAAATGTATGAGTGCTATTATAATTATTATGTATTTATTATGTATGATTTTGAAGTATTAATTTTGATGGAGATGCATCAGCGTCAATATCTATGGAGATTTATGTTGTGAACACTCATCAAGTCACTTATGCTCACCAAAGCTACATTTATTTGATCAGAAATACAGTAAAAACAGTAATATCATTTTTTTATTGTGTGTAATATTATTACAATTTAAATGTTTGCTATTTTAATACATTTTATAATGTAATTTATTTCTGTGATGGCAAAGCTGAATTTTCAGCAGCAATTACTCCAGTCTTCAGTGTCGCATGACTCTTTAATGAATAGAAAGTTCAAAAGAACAGCATTTATTTGAAATAATAAACTTTTGTAACAATATGAATGTCTTTAGTGTCACTAATGAAAGTATTATTATTATTATTATTATTACTTTTCTAAACAGTGGCAGTGTGTGTAAGGTAGGTGAAGCATGTGTGGGCACTTGTGTAGACGATTACTCTCAACACACTAAGATTCACTAGTATTCACCCTTTGTTTGTTTGTACACTGTGTGTGTTTTGTGTGATCTCTGTTTCTCCATGCCCTAACGTTGTCACTCTCTCCACATGTGTCTTTTTACCATGATGCACCTGCTTCTCCACCTCATCTTCACCTCTTCACCTCTGTGCTGTTCGTTTGTTCGGGTGGTGGGGCATCCAGCCTCCTAAAAAGAGGTTGGATTATAATCCTGACTACTCCACACATGCTGTGGCACAGGTAAATCTACCTTCCTGTCCATCCATCCATGCTTCCTTTGCTGGTGTTTGCTCATCCTGCAATTTGCTGTTCTGCTTATTATTATTATTATTATTATTACTTTTCTAAACCTTACTGACCCCAAACAAAGTGTAAGTGATTCATGAAAAGGCAGTAAATTGTTAATATAGATAGAAAAACTATCAATGCTGATAACTTCTCACAAGATTCTCATCATTTCCTGCTTCCTTTTGCATTTAACATTGTATTATTAGCAATTAGCATTGTGCGCCATATTAACGTATAAAAAAAATCATATTGACCCCAGACTTTTCAATGTTGCCAATATCCCCTAAAATGATATTGGGTGACTAAGAGGAGTGTAATTTGTTCCAAAGTCAGAAATTCTTATTTTATTTTATCTAATGCAATAAAATTCATAAAAAATTCTATATTTTGTAGGCCACTGTATGTTCATAAATGAGATATTTATGCACAGTTCCTCCAGCTTTTATAAACACACACTTCCTGGCTTGTCTACTGATTGAGTTTGCTGCTACCATGTGTAAACAAGCAAAATTTGTGTGAAACCTTTATGTAGTTTCATCATTGTGTGTATTATATGTACACACAAGCAGCAGTGTGTGTATGAAGTAGGTGAAGCATGTGTGGGCACTTACTTTCAACACACCAAGGTTCACTGTATTCACCCTTTGTTTGTTTGTACACTGTGTGTGTTTTGTGTGATCTCTGTTTCTCCATGCCCTAACGTTGTCACTCTCTCCACATGTGTCTTTTTACCATGATGCACCTGCTTCTCCACCTCATCTTCACCTCTTCACCTCTGTGCTGTTCGTTTGTTCGGGTGGTGGGGCATCCAGCCTCCTAAAAAGAGGTTGGATTATAATCCTGACTACTCCACACATGCTGTGGCACAGGTAAATCTACCTTCCTGTCCATCAATCCGTCTTTCCTTTGCTGTGCGTTTGCTCTATATCTCCATCTTTCTCTTTTGCTATTGCTTTTTCTCCTGCCCCATCATTTATTTAACAGACAGCAAATGCAAAAAACTGACCCATATACTGTAAAAAATGTTTTTTTTTTAGTTTATTAGAGTACATTGTACTCTGTTGAGTGAAAATTGTTTCTACACCAATTTTTTTTCAGTGACAAGAAAATACTATTAGTGTTTCTGTTTTTTGTAGTTGTTACCCTAGTGAAAAATAAATATACTTAAATGTATTAGAAATACATTTATTTCATGCTAAGTATACTACAAATGCATTTTCATATTTATGTACTTAATAAAATTAGTATACTAAACTGGTATACTTAAACTCTGCTAAATTGGAACAACTAATTTTGTACTTAATGCATTTCAATTATGTAGAAGTAGTGCTGAAGTACAATTAAATATATACTTAGTAAATTTTACTGTGCTAAAGTGGAACTATTACAAGTATACTTCAAGTATACTTTAAATATTTTGCATTTTAAAGTCCGATATTATTCAAAGATCATACAATCCTCATCAAAAGTGACATTAAAACATATTTTAGACTTACTATTAAGAAAAGTGCATTGTGCACAAGTAGTATGCCAAGTAAAGTTTAATGATCATTTTTATATCAGTAAGTCTCGAGTTATCTGTCAGTAAATATGTTAATAGATTTGAACTATACTTAGAATGAAATAAATGTATTTTAAATATATTACTTTTTTACTAGGGTATCTTTACTAGAAATCTGTGAGTTAAAATGTTCAAGATAAAATCTACGCTGCATATGTACATTTTAATGTAAACTAAACAAACTCTCTTTTTAATAAAACAAATACAAAACTAAATGTGAAACAATTAGTTGACATAATAAAAGTCACTTTATTTGAGCTTTCCTGCAATGACACTACTGAAAAATATAGCTAAATAATGAACACCCACCAATGCTTTTTCATAACTGCTTTTTTTTAAATCAGATTGTTCTTTTGTATATTTTATTTTGCTGTCAGATTTACTTCCTCTGCTATTTATGTTTTTAATTTTAAAGGGATAGTTCATCCAAAAATGCTAATTCTGTCATCATTTGCTCACCCCAGGGGCGTAGCCATCATTTCAGAAGTGAGGGGGACAGAAATGTTATACCGGTGCATCTCAATAAATTAGAATGTCGTGGAAAAGTTCATTTATTTCAGTAATTCAACTCAAATTGTGAAACTCGTGTATTAAATAAATTCAATGCACACAGAACACACTTGCCCGAAGTGCGGGGGACGAATTTACGTGATATTAAAAGTGGGGGGGACACGTCCCCCGCGTCATCTACGCCCCTGGCTCACCCTCATGTCGTTCCAAACCTGTATGACTTGATCTTTCTAGCAAAACACAAAAGAAGATATTTTGAAACATGCTGTTAAACACTGGTTCGACTTCGGTTTGACTTCCATTGTATAGACATTGAGACATTTCTTAGAATATACTAATTTATGTTCCACATAAAAAAGAAAATCATACAGGTTTGGAAGGACATGAGGATACGTATATGATGATAGAATTTTCAGGGGGTTTTTCTCTTACAGTTTTCCTCTGATGAATGAATGTGTTTATGTGCATGTTTGTGTTGTGAGTTTTTTATAGGTTTGTTATTTTAAAATATGTTGTTTGAGAAGAGTCACATGCTCACAAGTACTACTGAAATGCATTCTCTCCTGTGCCTGTGAATTGGCTTTTTATTTATCTTCTTATTTGACCTAGGATCAGCATCGGTGTGTTAAAAATGCTGTGTTGTCAGTAAGTGTTGTCCTTTCTTTTCTCTGATCCAAGTCGCATGGATAAGCCAGAATGAACACCAGAGACTGCTGTATTGTGCTCAGATTTGTTCAAATTCACCCCAGGCTGTGTCAAAGGAAAGGAGGCGTGGCGATCCTGGACAACATAATAGACAGGGCTTCTTGTGACCTGGTGCCACGTGCAGCCTTTCTGGATCTGTACTGTTTTGTTCTCTGGCTTTTGTTGGGCTCCGCTTACTGTGGGGCCCTGGCACTTTTTTATTCTTACAGGAGGTCAAAGTTAATTTTCATAGTCCTTCAAGGTGGGATTGAGAGATGTGGAACCCTCGTCGGTCACGGCTGTCTTTGAGCATGCGGGGGGTTGGGGGGGTTTGATTGTAGCGCAGCACGGGAGTGTTACACTTCTTTGTTCCCATGGATCTCACTCTTCTCTTTTGTTGTCTGCTCTCTTTCAGTCATCCCTCTATCTCTCGCCTTCCGAACGACGTGACGGGACTTCAAGGTAAGCTTCCCTTTCATTCTTATATCAGCTTTTCTCACTCAGGCTCTTTAATTTCTCAGAGAGATGCCTGTTGGATATCCATTGGAGGACAGAACCTGAGCATCCTCAGTCTAATTTAATTTACTCAGGTCTTAAAAGCTCTGCCACTGTTTATTTTTTTGCTGTGTGTATATATATATGAATTTGACATCCCATACTGTTGTGTGTATTTGAGTATTAATTGTTCGTACCCCCTACAGATAATTTCTAGCTCAAAAACACTTCCTGTTCATATGGAATCTATAGAGTACAGGATATGGGAACCCATATTTAGGACTATTTAATGGGTAGAAGATCCTGTATTCAGAGTGTCATTGTCAATATAAGTAAAAGCGTTTATTGTCCACTAGCTGAATCATTTTGGGTGATGTTTCCATTTTCAAAAATGACATAAATAGCTTAGTCATTTGTATTATAAAATTACACAGCTAGTCCCTTAATTATGTATTTTAAATGTTTTATAAAATGTTCCATCAAAGTATTCAGTAATTCTATAAAACTTTAAAGTCATTAATAATGTTTTACTTTGGTTATTTTATTTCATTATTGATCTGGGATTTTTGGGGATTCTTAGTTCTGCAAGTGACTACAGGAAAAGGCGAAAGTCGGAACCATCTGTCACTCAAGCCAACACAGGAAGTGAGCAGAATGCCAGTCAAGTATTTTCCCGCCCACTGGACTCCAATAAAGCACAGACACTGAAGAAGCCCACCATACGTTCCTCGCCTTCCTCACCATCCAGACCCAAAGGTAATTTCAGACACACTCAAACTCGAACAGAAGGTGCTAGACTGATCAAATCTTGTTGAAGACATTTAGATTATGCATTATTGTCTAATGACATATTACATTAGCACTCCATTATTTTGTGCAGAGGAACTGTTTGATGGATTTGTTCTGTTACCATTCTACCTGTATGTTTAGTTTGATTTGTGCCAGAAACCGTAAAGACCGCACTTCTCTTGTTCTATCATTAGATCATCACATTTGTGGTTATACCTGTGTAAAATTTTTTGTAGAAGATCGTAACTGCATGAGACTGCATATTCTCCTCTGTCTATCTTAACTATACTGACACATTCTCACTAACTGTCACTTTTACTGATATGTTTTCTCTCGCTTTGTCATTTTCTGTCAGCTGAGCTCACTAACCAGCTTTCTTGTCTCCTCTTTGTCATGCTGCATTGGATGTTATTTTAATTCACAGCTGGAGACGCTAGTGAGTCACTCTCCTCCTGTATGAGCTCTCCAGGTATGGAGCGCCTTTCCTCTCGTCTCTCCTCAGACTCCCTCACTATCTCCACACCAACCTGGCGTGGCTCCAAGCGCTCCATCTGCTTCAAGAACGGTTGGCAGACAGGCCGACACGAAGCTGCGGAGACTTGGAGTAGCGTTGACGATGAATCTGTCATCACTCCTTCATCACCACGGCTCAAATCACGCAGCTGTGATGATTTGTTGTCTGACGGACATGGTGCTAATAATGACGGGAGAGCGTCTGCTTCTATGACTACCACTCGCTCTGAAAGTGCAGGTTCATTGCTTGATGAAGACGCTCCACAGAAGCCTCAAGTAAAAAGTCTTACCTCATCTCCCAGGGGGCGCCGACATCACCGGCGTAAGATGCCACACGATGCTCCGGGTTTCCTTCAGCTCTACAAGAAAATGCACCACATAGACCGAGAGCAGCTATTGCCCTCAGAGATGATTCGTTCTGTACGTGCACGAATCCTTGAGCTGGAACGGCTACAACAACAACAGAGGCACAACATCCATGGTTGGTCACCTTTCGGTAATGAGGTACCACGACACATGGTCCCAAACCGTATATCGGAATATGAACAGCTCATCCAGAAATCCAAGTCCATGCCAGACCTTGGTGACGAAAATGCCCCATCAGGCACCACCACACCAGGGTCCTCGAGGGCCAGCAGCTGTCCCAAACGACGCTTTTCTGTGGAATCACTTTTGGAGGAGGAAGATCCTCCAGAAAGGGCTCGAAGTCCCCCTGAGGGACAGCCAAGACTGGGACCAGACAGCAGTAGCCTGGTGCCAATTCATGGGAAGAACCAGAGGCAGCATCAAGACTACTCAGACAGTGAGCAGGACGCCTGTGCCTCCGAAATGAGTGACATCCACATAGAAGGGTCTTCACCGTGTAGCGAGAGCGACCTGGATCATTGCTCACTTACCTCATCGGAAAGCTTCTTTGGTTCTGGGCGACATCACCATCATGGTCACCATCATCATGGACACCGTTACCACCGCCACCATCACCTACACCAGAGTGTGGGTCAGAGTCAAGGTTACCAACACCGCCACCTCATCAGCTCCTGTAAGGGTCGCTGCCCGGCATCCTATACACGATTCACCACCATGCTAAAACACGAGCGACAACAGGAAAGGGCTCGGCAGGAGTCCCACCCTGCCGCTACATCTCCACTAGCACAACAGTCACCCAGTGAGTCAGGCCTTTCCAAACTGGCCTTCCTGGTCAGCCCTGTGCCTTTCCGCCGGAAACGAGGCTCCCCGCCAACCCAACGGCGACACTGCAGAAGCGGTCGGCCGAAATCCAAAACCGCAATTTATGAGGCTTTAGATGCCGCTTTGCAGGACATTTATGACCACATAAGGGCGGAAAGGGGGCAGGGACCAGCAAGGATGCCAGATGATAGCATATTGCGGCGGTTATTGGAGGAGTTGCTACCAGACGTGCCCAAGCGTAGCTCCTCCTTGCGGGCTCAGAGAGGGTCCGGCTCCCCCTCCTTGCTCCATGTCCACCAGCCTTACCATGGAGCCCACCAATGTGCCTCCTACCAGCAGCAACACGACCATACAGACGCCTCCAACAACAACCAGCATAATGCTAATGCTAATGTGCACTGCTACTCAGGTGCAGCTAGTTCTCAAGAGTTTTCCTTTTGTTTCGAATCATTATTAAATCCTCACGTCATTACCTCAAGCATTCCCTACCGAAAACATGCAAGTGCTTTTACTTCTTTTTCACCAAAACAGAATGCTTTATTATCATTGCACCAAGTGTCCAATTAGGTATTTGGAATATCTTACTATTTATGTAATTATACAATATAGTATATTTAGATTGACTGACTTTTTATTTTTGAAGCAGAGTCCTTTGACTTCCTGTGTTCATATATTGAAACAGAAAGTTTGAACCGTAAATAAAGAAGGAGTCAACTCGTTTTTTTTGGGACATTCTAGAAAGTATTTGATTGGACAAAAATCAGTTTTCAATGTTTTTGTTATTTTTAGAGTACATTCGCTTATAGTTAGCTTTAATGCTAACACAAAAGCTCTGATTATGAATACATGGAAGATTGTATTTCATTCTGTTTATTTATAATGGTACAAGTGGAAAAGAAGTATTAGCAGTTCATGGGGCAATAAATGTCTGTCCAGTATATGCATGATGTGTTTTACTGAGCTTAATTTTCCCTTTTAATTTTGTGCCCTTGCCATTGTTGTTGTTTTTTTTGCTGATGTATGAAATACTGTTGTAAAGACACATATTTGCTTTCTTTGTATGTACTGTATTTTGTATGTATTTTTTCTATGGTTCTATGATGACTAATATTTAGGCCATTTTTTAGGTCAAGTGCATGCCATTTTATGTCATATTGTGTATATCCAGATCATCCCTTATTTTTTTGTTTGACCCTAAATTTGAAATAAATAATTGTATAATTTTTAAGTAGTCTCATTTCCTTTTGACACCAGTGGAATGCATGTGGTGCCACTATGAACTCAATAGTTTTCTTTCTGTTGACGTTTTCTCTGTTTCTACAGATCAGGGCTCTGATACAGGACGTCTCACACCACAAATCAGAAGACCCACGCCAGAAAGAGAGGTAGAAATGCTGCTTTACTCATATCTATTTTTACATGAACTAGTTTTCATTTAATTAGAACAATGTTTTGAAACCCGCAGGGCAAACATCACTGATTAGTGAATAAGTATATGGCGATCTTAAATCCTGAACCCTTATTGCGCTATGCCATAAATCCCATGACCCTGTAACCTTCATTTTGGTTATGGTCTGTATATGGCTTGACTGTGCATATGTTGGATAGCTGATGGTCTTTTTGCTTGCCTCGTAGGTATCCTCTAAGCAGATTACCTATCTTATATTGTCTTCTCTCCTCCATCAGAAACAGTCTGCCAGGGCTATTTATGATTTTAAAGCTCAGTCTGCCAAGTGAGTATATATAAAGAAATCTGAGAGACTCTGTCTGGCGCATGCGAATAACATCACAGCATCTCACTAAATTTGAATTCGCAAAGGGCTGTGTCAGCTTTTTGTTTGTGAAAGTGGGTTTAATTCTACTCTTGTCCATTTATTCAAAGCTTTTTCTTTCATTTTGTTTTGCATTTCCTTTGTGCAGTTTTTGCTCTTGTGCTTCTTGCATACTAACTTGCTTTATGTCAGATTGGTCTCTGCATCTGCAGTTCTGCACTGAGCTCCGTGTCATTGCATGAAATTGTAAGCTTGCATGAAAGTCCATGCTAATAAAGCCATTAAAGAATTTCAAGGCTCATGAATTTCAGCCTGAAATTTGCATATCACCAAATTCATTGGGTAATGCATTAGAAAAAAGAAAAGGGTCCACACATTGTTGTAACTTGCAGATATTTAATAAACAACAGTGTTTCCAATGCCAACTGAGGAAGAAATGTTCTTATTAAATAAAGATTTAAAAGCTACAACACTTTATATTATATTATATTATATTATATTATATTATTATGTTTGTATTTGGTGAATATTTTCATCTCAGATTGGTTGCTTCAGTAGAAAAAATTGAAATGTGACTTATACAGAAGATAGATTCAGGTGCGTCACTGGTATAAATGTTCCCTTTATTGAATATGTAATGAATGTTTATGGTCATATGCATGTTTATTGCACATTGCAGGGAAATTTCCTTTAAGAAAGGTGATGCTGTCAACATCATCAGACAGATTGACAGTAACTGGTATGAGGGGGAACACAGAGGACGGATTGGGATTTTCCCCATCTCTTATGTCGAGGTAAATTTTAAATAACCTATTTTATTGAACTACATGCTTAATCACATTCCCTCTTGCTTTCTCACTATTTCTCTAATTTTCTCCTTCAGAAGGTGGCGTCTCCAGAGCGGAGGCAGCCTGTCAGGCCTCCTCCTCCGGCTCAAGTTCGAGAGATGGGAGAGGCAATAGCACGATACAACTTCAGTGCTGACACTAACGTGGAGCTTTCTCTTAGAAAGGCAAGTGTAAAGCCCTATATCACACCCTACCATCTTTCAGTCGTCCACTTTCTATCGCACCCCACCATGAATTGCATATTTAAAGCATGCATGCATGCATGTTTTTGCTGTTGTAGGGGGAGCGAGTGATCCTTCTAAGGAAGGTGGATCAGAATTGGTATGAAGGAAAGATTCCTGGTTCAAACAAGCAGGGCATTTTCCCAGTGTCCTATGTCGATGGGATCAAGGGCTCTCCTTCCAAGAGCCCCAGTCACCAAGGAGACACGCACACATACAGGGCACATAAGGTAAGTCTTTAGCACCGGTTTTGGACCGTCACATCCACAAAGTCTGTCCTATAAGTCCAATAAGTTCATAAACCAGTCTCCCTGCTTTCTTTTTCCTTTGCTCAAGCACTATACAGAGTCCTCCCATTTGCAGTGTCTTGATTCTGCCACTAAGACACACCTTCAAACAGTCACTAGTGAATGGCTGTCTCTCACATTGGGTGCCTCCACCACTTACCCATCTTCCTGTGGCAGTCCAGTCCCACCCACCCCTCCTCCATTACCCAGCAATCTACACCACACTGGCCCCCAGTCCCCTGCTCCACTTGTGCGAAGGTTCACCGCATCAATAAACCTTTCCTCAGAATGCCCCCCTTTTCCTAGCCAAGGACCAATCACTTCAGAGTCCTCAAATATTTTGCTTTATTCCCATGAACGTCTCTACAGAGATAAACTGACAGCAATAGATGTACCAGAAACATTCGGTTTACCAGTGAAACGGATTACAGACCATAATCAAGCTCTGTTAAGAATGGAAAGAAAGGGGCATGATGGTAAAAAGTTCTTAGAAGATATGTATTTAAAGGAGCAAAGCTTGAAACAAAACTATGACCCATCCAGGCTAATAAACGAACCTGATCCATATGGTGAACTTATGTCGATGTTTCTGAAAAATCAACTCTATGATGAACTTGAATTCCGATTGGCCAGTCGATCAAAAAACATGGCTAATCGAGAAGTATTACCTGATAAGCCACTGTCCATCAGTGCAAGCCACAAATCAGAAAATATACTGGATAAACATCATGATATCTATGAGAAAAAGGCTGAGGAGCTGTTGTCAGTAATTTTGAATGAGAAAACAGAGATTTACAGTCCAGTAGCTGCTATAAAATGGGAGGAACTTCCTGAGTTGTATATAAAGGAAGAGGATGATGAAACAAACAACAGATCAGGCTTGGAGACGGTTTCAAAAAAAGAGGTAGAACATGCAGTGTGACAAAAGCATGATAGTCTGGTGGTGTGAAAACTCTTATAACCTTAAGTTTAACAATAATTTTTTTAATTCTGAAAACTTTCAAAAAATTTTTTACACGAAACATTATTTGCATGTTCATTGACTAAATTAAAGGGGCCATATTAAACATGTTTTTTCCCTTTAAATTCCACATATGTATGCCCACTCCATGATTATAACGTTCTGTTATATTATAAGCATATGCTGCAGTTATTGTTGTCTGCTGCTCAAGCACTTTAAAGATGGATTCTTATTGGCTGTCAGTATTTTTATCATTCATGAGTTTAACAAAAAAGAAAATGATTTCAGCTATATTGTTCTTCTGCTGTTATTGTTATAGCTGTGGTGTGGACTTCCCTATTCTTACAGAATTAGAATGATTATTGAAACCTTAGTTATTGTTACAGTTATTGTCCTTGGTGTGAACAGACTTGTAAATGATATAAGAAACAATGGTTACTTTTGGGTTGCAGGTTTTAAGCAGGGTCCAGTATAGCTTGGAAAGGTTTATGAAAAGGTGTCTATAACAATTTTGCTTAAAAAAAGAACAGGAGAAAAAGGTCTACTATTAGGAAACAATAATTACAGATTTTATATTTATTTTCATGGCGATAGAGCTTATTTTACCCCTCAATTTCTCTTTGCCACAGTGTTTAATAGAGTCTCATTCTAAATATTGTAAAAAAAACAACAACAAAAAACAGGTGTTGATATGTAAACTGATGGTTACGTGGTAAAGATTTCTGAACAGAAATATATAGTCTGCCTCAATCCATGGCGATAGAGCTTATTTTACCCCTCAATTTCTCTTTGCCACAGTGTTTAATAGAGTCTCATTCTAAATATTGTAAAAAAAAAATTTTTTAAAAAACAGGTGTTGATATGTAAACTGATGGTTACGTGGTAAAGATTTCTGAACAGAAATATATAGACTGCCTCAATCCTATTTCAAAAGATCAAGGAAAATCCTGTTTACTATGATATGGCCCCTTTAATAGTCTTTGTCACACTAGTCGTGTGTGTAACTTTGACAATCTAGTTCAAAGTTGTGAAAGTTGTAGTTGAACAGCTCTGTCTTTCTCTTTGCCAGGCTGACTCCACCTCCATCACTCCATCTCTGTCATTCTCCACCTCCCCCATGCCTAATTACTCCCTTACTCTCTCTTCCATTAGTTTTTCTCCACCACACATTGAATCATCTGCCTCTGCTGTTCACTATTCTCCACTGTCTTCTTCCAAAGTTTCTCCATGTCCTCCTCCTCCTTCTATTCCTCTTGCTTCATCTCTTCCTTTGGTGTCCTATTCCTCCTCTGTCCTCCAAACCTCAGTTGTTTCTTCTCCTTCAGACTCTCCTCTCCCTCCATTATCTCTCTCCACTCCTCCTCCTTCACCTCCTCTGTCTCCTCCAAACTCCCCAATCCCTCTTCCTCCTCCTCCTTCATCGACTCTCAATATTCCTACTCCTTTGCCTTCTTCTTTCCCTTCTAACTATAAGTCATATCCTTCTCCACCTCCCTCATTTCTGCAATCTCTTCCTCCTTCTGTCCTCTCTCAGATTTCCTCTGTTACTTCCACTCCTATTCTCTCAAATATCCCTTCCTCCCACTCTCCTTCTCCTTCTCCTTCCTCCTCTCCTCATCTCTCCCCAATCCCCCCATCTCATCCTTCATCTCCTATTCCTTCTTTGCATCCTCCTCTTTACTCCTCCTGCCAGCCTCTTCTACCAACTATTCCGGCCTCTCCACCCTCCACTCCCTCTCCTCCTCCTCCATCTTCTTCAGACCACATCCCATCTCCTCCCAGGTCTCCTTCTCTCCTCACCTCTCCTCCTCCCTCCTCTGTGCCTGTAGTCTCCACTCAGCCCTTTATTCCTCCTCTCTCCCCACGTTCACAGCCTCGTTCTCCTAAGATTAAGGTAAAAAAAGAATGAACAAAACGATGTATTCAGGGCTGCTGTGTGGTGCATGTGATGTACAACCTGTAATGTTTTCAACATTAAACAAACATTAAAAGTAAGATCATATGGGGATATGAACCTTGAACCCTCAGGGAAAAAACAAAAAAAAGTTCCAGTAGAAGTATTAATTTGACACAATGACAAGGGTTTTAAGTAAGGTCTTAAAGGGCTAGTTGACCCCAAAATGAAAATTTAGTTATTATTTATGCATCCTCATATTGTTCCAAACCACCAATAGAAATATCAAGCTGCCACGCTGTTCCTAATGAGCAGAGCCAAGCTGCGACATATGAACCACATTTATGGTGCCTTTATGGTGTTTTCTGTTGCCATGCAAAATATATCAATACAATGTTATTATTTATGCATCCTCATATTATTCCAAAACACCAATAGAAATATCAAGCTACCACGCTATTCCTGATGAGCAGAGCCAAGCTGCGACATATGAACCACTTTTATGGTGCCTTTATGGTGTTTTCTGTTGCCATGCTATGATATATTTTATATCAATACAATGTCAGTTATCAATTGATTGATTTATTTATCTTTTATCATCTGAAATATGTATTAGCAACTTTACATGGCCGCTCAATATAATGTTAACCTAGAGAAATGTGCGCTGTTGAAGTGTCTGTGCGGAGCATGGAAGATGAACAGTAGCGCTCACTGCAGGACAGATGGAGGTGCCGGTGCATCACTTGCTCTTAAAATACTCCCTCATTTTTGGGCATACAGATAAGAGTAATCAATCTTTCAAATCTGTAAAGACTCTACGTTTATTTTTGTGCACTCACAATAACAACAAAACGCGCTTTTGTAAAATAATGAAAGCAAACAGGATGCGCTTTCTGCCGCCTCGGTCTCTGTGAACTTGAGCGCGAAACTCCGTGTATAAATGAAGTATATCTATAGAGAGTAAAATGTCTACTTTCAAATGAACCAATTCAAATGGAAAACAAATATTCTCAGGTTATGTATTCCGTGTGAAACATGTATACATGCGTTTGAGTAAACAATTTTGCAATTCTGTAAAAAAGTATAGTAATTGCAACTGAGTAAGGTGATTATATTGTATGTACTGCAAGAATAGTATTGTGCTGAATATTGAATAATACTGAATGTTTGTATATATTCAGCACTTGGTTACTGCAAAAATACTGCAGTCCAACTGCAAAGGCCAAAAAGGTCAAATAAAACTCTAAATGAATAGCATGTTACAGTACACTCAAATACTATAAGCTGTGCAATTGTAAAATCACGGTCAGTGAGAGATTCATTCAGTCTCAGCATCATGTCTTTGTGCTTGAGTCCGACTTGAGGACATTGTCCACATCACAAGTAATGTTGTCTTTTTTGACAAAGAGAAAAAACCCTCTGGTCTGACAGATCCAGCCTTGATAACACTCTCTAAACCTTAAACCTATAGATTGTTTCCATCTATTGTTCATATCATCATTCAGTCTCCTGTGCCACTTGTGCACTCTGAACTGGCTCATATTTTGTACAGTTGGTTTGATCACATCATTAGAAACAAGTGTGAACAATTTTGAATCGTTGTGTGTAAACGATGACAACTGTGCTTTAGTTGAGTTTAACTTTTGCCACTTGTGTTTAGCATTTTGCAGCACAAATGCATCACAGTGTGATAAGTGTTTAAGTGAATGAGAATGTGTTTAGAGTTTTGCAAAAAAGAGTGCATGAGATTTGCAAATAGAGCCTAACTGCCTGAACGTGTTTAAGGTTTAGCAGAAAGAGTGCTTTATTCGTCAATTTGGTTTAAGCTAGAGAGGATTTGGTTCAGAGATTGGGGTTTAGTGTTTTAGCAATTCAGAAAAACTGTAATAAACGTGCCATTAGTCGACTAATGCTTCAAATGAACGACTACTAGTCGACCAGAAAAATCCTTAGTCGAGGGCAGCCCAAGAATTTAGATAAATAATTTTGATGGCTAAATTCACTTGCAGCATTTAAAATGATTGTTTTATTCATGTTTATTTTTGATAAATTGATACAAAACAGTAAATAATTTTAAGATTAGCAATTTATTGGTAATCAGTCCTAACATACAGTGACGTAATTACTGATTTTTTTTTACTAAGTGACTGATTTTTCGGTATCAGACAGAATTTTAATATCTGTGCATCCTTGCTTTTCTGTCCTTATTAGATCTTAACAGCTAGTGGTTACTATGACTTTTTATTGCAAGATATATGACAGTTTTTATATTCCTCATTCCATTATTTTAAATATGGCATGTATTAATAGTGTGAGTGAGAAGGGTGCGTTTTTATATGTATAACTATGTCTGTCACTTGCCCAAATTTGGACTGAAGTTATCATATCCCTAATAATTCAAGACTCTGGAATGACTAAACTAAAATCGAATTAACATTGGTATTGAGATTAAGACTGAGAATGAGGTTGTAAATAACACTGAGATGGATTTTGTATGAGCGTGCTGATCTCTGATTGGTTGCCTTGAATTTGATTCTTGCAGACAGTATATAGGCAGGAAGTGGTGGTTGAGGGTAAGCCGCCACGTAGCCCCATTTCCACCAGGAGGCGCTGTTTATCTCCCTGTTTATCACCCAGTAGAGCAAGAAGGGTAGGATGGAGTGTGCTGTGACACTAGCAGCAGTGCAGACTGGGGAATGAAGTCCTTTCTAATCCCTTTTATAGTTCTCTGGTCGCATCATGGGTGGATTTCCTCTTTGTGTGTATTGTAACACAACAGGTCTCCTCTAAGCTCTGTGATGACGATGAAGACTCACAGAATGACATCCTGTGCCTGGATTTGGCATGATATTCTGACACCTTAAAGTCTTATATGCACACCATACTGACACTTTCCTCTCTCTTTCTCTCAGAAAATGATGCAGGATTCTCAGCATTCAGGTGGTGACCCGTAAGTACACTTTTCAATTTTTCAGATACTTTTCACTTTTCATTTTGTTTATTCACTGTCTGAACATAAACAGCACATTTAAAAATGTATATTATTTTAATTTCACTTAAGCTTCCAAGCTGTGTACAACTATGTGTCTCGTAATGGGGATGAGCTGGAGCTGAAGGAGGGGGACGTTATTGATGTTATCGAGAAATGTGATGATGGCTGGTTTGTGGGTAAGATTTTGTAGTTATTAAAGCACCTCTGTAAATGATATATACTTTTTTATTAATGAGACTACTCAATATGACTTAATAAATGAAATATGTGTACACTACCATTAAAATATTGGGGGTCAGTAAGATTTTTTTTTTTATAAATTAATGCTGTTATTTAGCAAGGATGCATAAAATTGATAAAACTGTAAAAACTGATTTAAAAAAAGACTTTTACATTGTTACAAAACATATAACTTTCTATTCATCAAAGAATCCTGAAATTTAAAAAAAAAAAATGTTTCATGGTTTCCACTGAAGTATTAAGCAGCACAACTGTTGTCAACATTGATAATAATAATAATAAGTACTTGAGAACCAAATCAACATATTAGTATGAAGAAGGATCATGTGACAATGAAGACTGGAGTAATGGCTTCTAAAACTTCGGCTTTGCCATCACAGGAATAAATGACATTTTAACATATATTGGAATAGAATAAAGGGCTAATTGAATAGAAATAACAGCTATTTTGAATTATAGTAATTTTTCACAATATTACTCATTTTATTGTATTTTTGATCAAATAAATGCAGCTTTGGTGAGTAAGTAATACAAGTGCATATAAGTGTTCTTAAAAAAAAACTTCAAATAAATTAATGCATGATTTGATTTAGTTTTTTTCTTTAATTTTAACTTTAACTATACAATAATGTGATTGACCAATCAGAATCAAGTATCCCAAAGTGCCATGTAATTATAATAATGTACATTGGACATTATGTTATCATGTTTTATGCATTATACAATGTAATCATGCTTTGCTGATAGTCTCTTTTTTTCAGGTACCTCTCGGAGAACCAAGTTATTTGGAACGTTCCCAGGAAACTATGTTAAACCGCTTTAACAAAAAGGAAAAAATGGCACAAATACGGCCACTCCAGTGCCTACTGTGTAGGGCCAACAAGGCACTTCACCTTTGAGAAAGTGTGTGTGTCCATATGTGTGAGTGTGTTCACAACCACAACCGTTTTAGCTCTGTCATGTCCACACAGACAAACCACTGAAGTTTATTTCACTTTGAGCTCTTTGTTTTTGTGCCATCACAGAGTCTCCTTGCTGTTCCTTCATCTGCTATTCTGACAACAGCACATTCATTAATGTTTTTCCTGTTATATTGACATTTTGTCATTTTCCAGGATGCACTAGCTCAGTGTTAGTATGGTGAGGATTCAGGCAGTAGATCAGTATAAATGATAGACACATGGAAACCTCAGGCATCAGTGTTCAACTGAGTGTGTGTATGTGTGTGTGAGTATTGTGTATTAAATAGTACAAAGTTAATAGCAATAGAGACCACTGGTTATAGATGAGGCTGGATAGTTTTATTAAAATGAGCTAAAGGTGAAATCATGGACAGTTATGAAATTGCTCATTCCCCTTGTGTGTGGCCAAAATAAATAAGTGATAAGAACAGATGTATTTAAAAAAAAAAATGTATAGGTAACAATACTTTTGCCATACAGAATTACAAAATAACTGTCATGGAGCAATTTTGCTATTGTTGAAGTGGCAACCATTCATATAGGATAATGTTTGTATAATAATCAGTGCATTGTGGGTATTTGTATAAGTTGTCTATAAAAGAAAGTGCATTGACATTCTGGAAAGTAAAGATGCTTTTATGGAATTTGGTAACAAATATTTGATTAGTGAACTTTTTTCGAATGTTTACTTGCGAATTTTATGAACGGATTTTAGAATTTTAGAATTGTAAAGCAGGTGTCATTGAACCACCTGACGTTAATACAGTAAAAAAAAAAAACACATGTAAATCAAGATTAAATCATTGCTTGTTTTAGTAATGAATTGCAACAATGTTACAACAACAAGGTGAGCCTGCTATGATGTTTCAATTTTTTATTTGTTAACCTAAATTAACTAATTTATCTAAAACGTTATAATTTCGATTTTTTTTGTTTGTTTGTTTTGAAAGTTTGATCTCTGATATAAAACTTAAATGATGTCATTTATCTGCCACGTTTCTCATGAGATTCACTCTTTTAAAATTGCATCATATAACGCAACAGAGAGAGCTGTTGGTCTTTGATGAATGTTTGTATGCTTGTCTGACGTTCAAAATGTTATGTTTAGTTTTTCGAAGGATTTGTATATCAGTATTTTCTGCACTAAGTGTATCACTTGTTGTGTTCTCATCTGAAAGCATAACGCTTGTGTTGCAACGGCTTTTACAAGTATGTATATTCAGTATAAGGAAAAGTGTGTCTACGAATTTCACAGACAGCAGAGCAATCTTAAAGCACCTTAAACATTTATTAGTTCTATTTTTTTTTTTCTTTAAAGTTGAAGTGTGTAAGAATATGAGTAATAAAATAGTGTCTCCTTTCGTAGCTTAATATGCAGGGACAACTAAGTAAACCATTCATAGATTGAACAATTTATAGCTTTGTTAATTTGATTAACAATCAGTGGTTTGAGTTCGGGGCGGGGCTTTCTGTTTGCCTGACCAATGGCAGATGGGAAGTGTTTTGGAAACCTGTTTGAAAACAATTGCAATAATGTTTGATGACATCGAAATTACACACTTCCACTTTAAATGTTTTAATCACACTTTGCATTTTCCAGCTTCACGGCTGTGTTTGCTGATTCTTAATATGTCCTTTTGTACACGAGTTTCACTTACATTATAAAGCCCTTCCTTTCTCACTTTTGGACTGTTTTAGTCCTTAATATTGCATCCCATGTGCCAAATTTATTCTTCAACTTCTTTGGTGCAAAAAAGAAAGAAAATGTATGCAAAAAATAGGCAAAGAGCATTTTTGGGGACTAATAAAGGACTTTCTTCAGCACAGGATGGAGACTGGTGCACATTCTAGTCAAATTGGAGTTGGGAGATTTTTGTCACTGTTTGCAAACTACTGTCCTCTACTAAAGACTGTGGATTTTTTGGAAGATATTTTTGCCTTTTTCCGTATAGCCTTTTGACTGAACAACATATAGTGTTATTTAATGTGTGTTCTTGATGAGCTGGTGAGCTTGAGAGGATCGAGTTTAACTGCTCACTTTCAAATAAAGAAATTTCTCTCTCTCCCTTTCTTTCTTTCTTTCTCTTTCTTTCTTTCTTTCTCTATCTCTCTCCCTCTGTCTCTGGTCTTTTGTTTTGTTCTATATCCAATAAATTTCTGCTCAGTTATTTGAGCCTCTCTGTTTATCGTTGCCTCTGTTTCTGATATCTAAACACTGTGGGATTGTAATTTTTATATTCATTTCAAGTATTTTGCAACCTTTTTAGTTTTGTCTTTGCACCATAAAAAAAAAAAACCTGAAACAACAAAGCAATTGTTATTTATTGTAAAAACAACAGGCAAACTTGTTAAGAAAATCATTTCACTAATGGACGTTTAGTAGTTTTTACATGGCATTAAGTGATAAAACTACAACATTTATTAGTATTGTAGTATTAATATTGTTTATGTTTGTAGTTTACATTGTTACATTTTTGTTTATGTTTTTGTAGTTACCAAGGCTGCATTTATTTAATAAAAAATGCACCAAATACAGTTTTATAGTGAATATATATATATATATATATATATATAAATGTAATTCATTCCTTCAAAGCTAGATTGACAGCAGCCATTACTGCAGTCTTTAGTGTCACATTATCCTGAAGAAATCACCTATTATGATGATTTGATGTTTAAGAAATTATTATCAATATATTCTTCTTGTTATTTTTATGCTGCTTAATATTTTTGTGGAAAGAGTGATATATTTTTTCAGGAATCCTTATGAATAGAAAGCTCAAAAGAACAGCATTTATTTTAAATGGAAAAGTCTTTACTGTCACTTTTGATCGACTTAATGCTAAATATGAGTATTAATTTCTGTGAACTGTTAACACACAGGTCAAGCTTTTAGTTTAGTAGCTGTAGCCAAA
>NW_015641029.1:300633-345655 GCF_001515625.1 Sinocyclocheilus rhinocerous | reverse complement strand
TTGACTTTTATTCTGTTTGGCCATATCCCCGAAAACCTTTTATTGAATAAATCAATCAGGCCCGTTGAAATCTGATTTCTGGCAATGTATTTGGGGTTACATTGTTACATTGTTGTTAAAGCTGAATATACATGTATTATAATAGAGTTCAGTTATTTATTTTTATATATTTAAAGTGGACTGAATCAAAAGATTCAAAAGTAGGAATGGACCAGATAAGATGAGAGGTGAAGAAAGCCCAACTCTTTGTGTCTGAGAAAAGCAATGGAAGGAAACAGAGAAGAGTTTACATTTGGATCCATGTCTGCTGAGTTTATAATTACTATACAGATTGGAAGAGTATAATTAGGCCACCCAAGAGGAGAAGATTTAAACATGAGAGAAACTGAACAGGGCTCTTCTTAACTAAATGTGTAATACAGTGAGATCCAGATTGGTAATAGAAGAATGTGCCTGTGACGCTACACAAGCCTCCACTTTGTTCACTCACCAAATAAGGGCATAAGCAGTGAGTCCTCTCTCCAGGCCCATACAAGCAGCCATGAGGACCAGGGCAGGCAGCAGAGTCCTGCCTCCATCTCTGGCAGCTGTATGTTTCTTTGTAGCTCTGATCAAAGATCAGTCATTCTTATACTTGCAGTAAAGGGAACATTGAACTAATGCTTAACCCTCTTAAGCTAGAAAAAAATGGCCACACATTGGCTGTTCATGGTCATTTTTGAATCTTGAACAGCCAGGATGTGACTTTTTATGACCACTTAAGACTCTTTTAAATGAAGTACTTGTTTGTGTGTGTGTGTGTCGTTGTTGTTCAAATTGCATATCTAAAAAAAAAAGTAAACAACTTAGATTGAGGGAGCAATAAATCAACAAATGTGAAATTGATCCAAAATGATCAGAAGACCAAAAAGGTTGGTCCAAGAAATTGGTCCAAAATGACCACCCTAGAAGTAATAGTTAACCACCCTTATGTTGTCCAAAATATGTATAATTTTCTTTCTCACATTCTAAACCAATTATAGGCCTATAACAAGTATGCAAGTTACTATGGAATAAAAAAAATAAGTAAATAAATACATAAACAACTGTTTGTCTATATTTCCTCAGAAAAAAATAAGTATTTTTATTTGTTTGTTTATTTATTTATTTTGTCTTTCATTTTGCACTAGTGTATGCATATTCCTAGATAGATAGATAGATAGATAGATAGATATAGATAGATCTATCATTCATTTAAACTGGAAAAAAAATGTGTAAACAAGGCTTGGCATGCTGACATTAATGTATCATTCTGATGTCAAATTGAGGTGGGTAAGATTGGTGATGTGATAAAACAGATTAAGATGTAAATGGAGAGAAAGTGGCACAGAAATGTAGTGAGTAAAATGAGAATTTAGTGGAGCAGAGGAGAGGCAGATGAGATGAACAGACAGATAGAGGGGGAAGAGCATTATGAAAAAGAAAAGAGAGAGAGAAAGATATAAAGAGAGATAGATAGCCCTCACTCTGGAGGAGTGGTCTTCCGTCTGCTCTAAAGGATTTCGAGCTGAATTCACCATCACACTCGAGACACACATGCACACACACCTGCTGTGGATATGCCGTTCTCTGTTGTGCTGGATGGACACGCACCGTGGGGCTTTCGACTTATTGGAGGACGGGACTTCAGCCAACCCCTCACCGTCGCCAAAGTGAGTGTGTGTGTGTGTGTGTGTGTGTGTGTGTGCATGTGTGTAGATTTACCAGATTAGGATTTAATTCAGTTGTAATTCACTGAAAAACAAAAGTGCAATGTGTGTTGTAATGTCCACAAGTGCATCTGACTCATTTATAGAAATAGCATCTTACATCACCAATATAGATATAAAAAATACACTTAATCAGACAGCAGACATGACAGTTGAATCACTGATCTGTTTTAGGAAGTGCGGTCATATGGCCTATATGAATTACTTTTCTCATTGATTGTGTATTTATGTAGATAAGTTATACAAATATAAAAAATGTAAATAAATGTAAAAATATATTTCCTTTAGAAAAGGAAAACAATACGATAATTTATATAACAACAACAAGGTTTTCTCCACACATACCGCTTAGAATTAAGGCCGAAATGTTCTATCTTGGTCTCATCAGACCAGAGGATCTTATTTCTCACCATCTTGGAGTCCTTCGGGTGTTTTTTAGCAAACTCCATGCGGGTTTTCATGTGTCTTGCACTGAGGAGAGGCTTCCGTTGGGCCACTCTGCCATAAAGCCCCGACTGGTGGAGGGCTGCAGTGATGGTTGACTTTCTACAACTTTCTCCCATCTCCCGACTGCATCTCTGGAGCTCAGCCACAGTGATCTTTGGGTTCTTCTTTACCTCTCTCACCAAGGCTCTTCTCCCCCGATAGCTCAGTTTGGCCTGACGGCCAGCTCTAGGAAGGGTTCTGGTCGTCCCAAATGTCTTCCATTTAAGGATTATGGAGGCCCCTGTGCTCTTAGGAACCTTAAGTGCAGCAGAATTTTTTTTTGTAACCTTGGCCAGATCTGTGCCTTGCCATAATTCTGTCTCTGAGCTCTTCAGGCAGTTCCTTTGACCTCATGATTCATTTTTGCTCTGACATGCACTGTGAGCTGTATGGTCTTATATAGACAGGTGTGTGGCTTTCCTAATCAAGTCCAATCAGTATAATCAAACACAGCTGGACTCAAATTAAGGTGTAGAACCATCTCAAGGATGATCAGAAGAGATGGACAGCACCTGAGTTAAATATATGAGTGTCACAGCAAAGGGTCTGAATACTTAGGACCATGTGATATTTCAGTTTTTCTTTTTTAATAAATCTGCAAAAATGTCAACAATTCTGTGTTTTTCTGTCAATATGGGGTGCTGTGTGTACATTAATGAGGAAAAAAAATTAACTTAAATGATTTTAGCAAATGGCTGCAATATAATAAAGAGTGAAAAATTTAAGGGGGTCTGAATACTTTCCGTACCCACTGTATATCTATAACTATAAAAATAAAGGACATTTCGCAGTGCCTCACAATAAATAATACTGATAAAGAATTAATAAAATCCATAAAACACAAACAGGGTATGTAAAAGAAAAGAAACAAGACAATTTGATAGCAAAACCGAATACAACAAAATCTGGCATGAATTGAGGATTGCAGTTTGTCATCCCTTTTAAAGAGAATGTTTTATGGGGGAGAACAATGGCTATCCTCATGCTCTATTTATGTGTGTAGCTAAAATTGTTGATGAATCATTGACACTGGAACTAACATTGGATCCTCACACCTGTTGTGGCAGTGGATTTGTGTATTCTACGTCTAAACAAATGTCAGAGAGAGTCCAAAAGAGAGAGAAAGAGAGATAGGAGCACAGTCTGATTCAAACAGCTCTGTTGTTGTTGTTTTTTGGAGGAATATCCTGGTTGTTCTTATCCAAACTGAGGCTGAGAATAAGCCTTTCAAAAAAGCTTCTTAAAACTCACATGATGTAATGAAAACTGAATCTTCACACAATGATCTAGATGCATTAAAAAAAAAAAAAAGGATTGTTTTTAAATAACTTTTACTGGGTTAAAAGGGTTACAACCTATTACATGATAAAAAATCTAGTATTGAAATACACAATGAAGTTATTGTGCTGATCTGTTTGTACAGAGGTTTTATGCCTCTGTTCTTTGTGCAGCTCTAGTTTGAGATTTCTACTTTGCTTTAATGAGATTTCACACTTGGAACATTCTCTGCTCACTCTGTAGTTCAGCATGACACTGTTACTTAATCTCAACATTGTGCAGCCATTTTTGGTCAAACACCCTCCTGTCCTCTGTCTCTGGGCCTTGGGAGGTGTTTTTACTTACAGCTAGGACTGTAACCTGGACTTCATTAATCAAAGTGTTTGGAAAACAGTCCTGTTTTACCAACAGCAGGTTGTTGGACTGTACTCAAAATTTAAGAATGGGATTTGTTGGCCTCAGAAATGACAATAAACAGTGTGGAACTGCTTCAGGAGATGGAAAATTGGTTTTAATAAAAAAATGAGGTCATTTTTTCTATATCTGTTTAGTTCAAGTGGATTCTAGAAACTGAGAGTCAACTTATCAAGTTTAAAACTGGATTTTACAGAACTGGATGATATAAAAGTGCATGGGCATTACAAAATGTTTGATTTATGCTTAAAACAGGCTTGATATATTATGCAGTTGTACTTCTGAACAAGATTGATCTTGTTTTAAGGATGATGAGATATTTAACTAGAAATCAGACAAAAATGCTGAATAAAAATCTTTGTTTGCATTGTGAAAATCATTTTGATTGTGTCTGTTCTGCTCTGTTAGTGGAGCAAATGCCTTCTAGTGGACTATATTTGAGTTCTGAGCATATAAAGTATTAAAGCACTCATGCATTTAAAAATCAAATTAAAAAGAAAGCCGCTCTGCAGTACTAAAAGTACATCTGGGATGAATGGATAAGAAACATATTGAGGTTCTTGATCCTTCTTTGTGCTTGCTGATAAAGAGCTTATTTACTGTAGGAGTCAGGATCTGATCCATTTCCAAACAGTGCAGTTCCACAGACAACCCCACTGCACCCAGAATGCCTTATGATATATGAACGATATGATGGATGCACCTTTACATTTGGTTCTTATAGCATTATACATGCCATTCTGCTCATGTAATGCAAGTCAAATAATGCAGTGCATGTGCAGTTTCATATAATTAATCTCCAGCGCTTCGTTCTGAGCGCTGATAACAGCAGGACTGCAGAGCTTCTCTGGAGACTGTTATTTTCCCCAGCATGTTTACTGTGGAGAGTAGTTTACATGGGTGCACATACCAATGACAAGGACACACAGACACACACACACACAAAAACACACACACACACAGAGAGAGAGAGAGAGAGAGAGACACACACATACTGGTCTCTCAGACAAAAATGCTGAATAAAAATCTTTGTTTGCATTGTGAAAATCATTTTGATTGTGTCTGTTCTGCTCTGTTAGTGGAGCAAATGCCTTCTAGTGGACTATATTTGAGTTCTGAGCATATAAAGTATTAAAGCACTCATGCATTTAAAAATCAAATTAAAAAGAAAGCCGCTCTGCAGTACTAAAAGTACATCTGGGATGAATGGATAAGAAACATATTGAGGTTCTTGATCCTTCTTTGTGCTTGCTGATAAAGAGCTTATTTACTGTAGGAGTCAGGATCTGATCCATTTCCAAACAGTGCAGTTCCACAGACAACCCCACTGCACCCAGAATGCCTTATGATATATGAACGATATGATGGATGCACCTTTACATTTGGTTCTTATAGCATTATACATGCCATTCTGCTCATGTAATGCAAGTCAAATAATGCAGTGCATGTGCAGTTTCATATAATTAATCTCCAGCGCGTCGTTCTGAGCGCTGATAACAGCAGGACTGCAGAGCTTCTCTGGAGACTGTTATTTTCCCCAGCATGTTTACTGTGGAGAGTAGTTTACATGGGTGCACATACCAATGACAAGGACACACAGACACACACACACAAAAACACACACACACACAGAGAGAGAGAGAGAGAGACACACACATACTGGTCTCCATGTTTCATGGGGACATTCTATGGAGGTAATGGTTTTTCTATATGTATAAACTGCATTTTCTGTCCCCTTACCCTCACCCTAAACTTACCCCTCACACAAAACATTCTGCATTTTTAGATTTTCAAAACACTTAATTCTGTATTATTTATAAGTTGTATTCCTCATGGGGACTAAAAATGTCCCCACAAGGTCAAAATTTACTAGTATTACTATCCTTGTGGCGACTTCTGGCACCCCAAAACTGGGAATACCATATACACACACACACACACACAAACACATTATAGGGATAGTTTAAAGCAATGATACACTGATGATTGAGAGTTCCTCAAAAGTCTTGTGAATCATATTTGATATTCACATTTCAACATAATATTTCAAAATCTCTTGATGATAATCACTTGATGATAATAAGATGGATAATCAAGTAAACCTAAGCTGCTTCAGTAAGTGTTCATCTTGAAATATTACTATTCTAAAAAGCCTTTGGCTTGCTAAAAAACTAAGAACTATCAATAAGAGTTAACTTTAAGAAGAAGAGGAAGAAGAAGAAGAATAATTTACTTTTTAAACATCTTTTGTATATTAAACATAATTAAGAACAGGAATTGGAGCTTTGCCATTTGCTAACACTTTCAGTTGGCTTCTGCTTATGTTGTCTACTTTTTTGTGTTTTCAGATATCACCAGGAAGTATAGCTTCCAGAGTCAACCTCTCTCCTGGAGACATTATCTTAGCGATAGATGGAGTTTCTGCAGAAAACATGATGCACTCTGAGGCTCAGAATCTAATCAAGGATGCCACCTACCAGATCACACTTACCGTAGAGAGGTCAGAGGTCATATGAATGTGCTTGGGTAGAACTTGCTGGACAGCAGCACATAATTTTGCACACTGCATCACATGGTGGTAGTGTACATTAGCTGGCAGTTGATGTGCATTAGCTTTTTAAGAGTTTGGGGGTTTTGAATGTATTCGAATAATTATAAATAGACCAAATAGGAACAGCAAGAAATAATTACAAATGTGATCATATTATTGTTTTGCAGACCAGAGACTAAGCTGTGGTCACCAAATGTCACTGAACAAAACAAAAGCCATCCATTTAAAATTAACCTAGAGGCAGAGAGACAAGTATGTGTCTTCCTATTTTGTGTATGGTGTCCATCTGTATCATGTGGTTTGATAGGATCTAATGCTTATAATTTTGCCTGACAGGAGTACAGACCAATAGGAACAGGCCATAATCAAAAGGCTTCACCCTTTGTGGCCGCAGCCAACATCGATGAAACACGTCAGGTGGTGAGCCCAACCTACAACTCCCCTATTGGCCTTTACTCTTCAGGCAATATCCAGGACGCCTTACAAGGGCAACTCAAGGGCCTCATCCATAGCAAACCAGAAAGGTGAATGTTCAACACTTCATACCTGATCCGGAATTCAAATCAGTTAATGATCAGAACATGGGTATTTTTGTATTGTCATTATAGCGTTGAGCTGATCAGGAATCACTGCTCGGTTATCATTGTTTATTGAAATATAACATCCAGTTGGATCCTACATTGAAATTGTGTGTGTGTAGTCCCAGGAAACTTAACAATATAGAGGAGTCCGAAGTATATCGGATGCTGCAAAGAGATCAAGATGAGGATGAACCCCATGAACCGCGACAGTCGGGATCCTTTAAAGCATTACAGAGCTTTATCAACAGTGAGGGTATGACAAACACACATTAACAGTAACAGATAGACACAAAAACAAGAGAGACTGCATATTTAATACACATTATGCAACATGCACTCTTGGATGTGCACTACATATTGTTAAATAATACATTAAATGAACATTGGAATATTTGAAAAAAATTTCTGACCTATTTTAGGTGTCATTAAGAGAAAAATGCCAGTTTTGCTCATATCAGATCCGGTGACATGTTTCCTCTGAATAGATAGTGCACATGTAAACAAATATTAGAATTGCAGTGGGGTACCTACACTAAACAGTACTTCCAAAATAGCAATTGGATTGGATTCATTCAGGTTTACAAAATGTAAACATGACTGATACTAGGATTCAGATCTTTTTGATTGGCAGGTACACGTCCATTAGTGACAAGGAAAGTCCGTGCCCCTACGACCAAGTCATCTGCTCCTGTGGGGAACTTGCACAAGCTGCCAATGTGTGATAAGTGTGGTAACGGCATAATGTAAGTCAGGCCACTGGAAGTTCATTTTTATTCAGGAATTAAGAATGTTAAATTTATCTCTATGGATATCTCTGATTGGTTCTGTCTGTCTGTTTTCTCAGTGGGACGGTTGTGAAGGTTCAGGATAAGTTTCGTCATCCGGACTGTTTTGTGTGCGTTGAATGTGAAGAAAACCTAAAGCAGAAAGGATATTACTTTATAGATGATGAGCTATACTGTGAAACCCACGCTCATGCCAGGGCAAAACCTCCTGAGAGTCCAGACCTTTGACCTTCTCATTGTTCTTTTGATTACATGAGGGCACAAACTACAAGTCAGCTACTCAGTGCATGAACATCTTGTTTTAACCACAGGCATAAAGTTTTACCACAATTCATGCACAATCATGTCAACCAGATACTGAAAGACACATTTATGGATAGTGCATTGTTGTGTCATGTGTGCTGGGATGCAGTATTTTGCACTTTATAGGAATAGGATGTGTTAACTGAAATATGTTTGTATGAATAAAGGTTTTGTTTTTGGAGAATCATAATATCTCTTATCAGGTGTGTTTGAGCAGAAAAGGGGAGCATTTTCCGGACACATGAAACATAATGTCCAACAAGACTCAAGAACAAGTGTTTTTTTGTCTTTACATCACTGCCGTCATGTTTGATGTGCCTGCAGGTCACAGGAAGAATTTGCTGATTCAATAGGCTATATGTCAAGAGTTACAAGTAAGCATTTATTAATTTCAATTCTGAGTTCCTTCTTTGTTCTTCATCTGTCATTACTTGTAAAGAAAAGCCTGCTTTGGAATTGTACTGCCACCTGGAGTGATGTAGTGTCCTGCCATGGTATACAGTGTATAGCCAAATATATGTATCATCAATACCAACAAATAATATATTTTTTAAGCTTGAAAAAAAAAAAACATTTTCACCCAAGTGAAATTTACCTTATTTTTATTCATTCTGTTTTCTCCATCTATCACATTTACCTCAATCATGCCCTTCATTTCTGTATACTTATTCACTGTTGCCTCTTACAGGCAACTTGGACATGGATGTTGCAGAAGCTGAAAAATTGCTGTTATAACAAAAATACAGGTGCATCTCAATAAATTAGAATGTCGTGGAAAAGTTCATTTATTTCAGTAATTCAACTCAAATTGTGAAACTCGTGTATTAAATAAATTCAATGCACACAGACTGAAAATTAGGACAAAAACATGAATTTTGTGATAATTAAATGTGCATTCTGACATTTAGCAGTATGTTTCTTTTTTTTAATCAGTCAGTTCAACATTAAAACTAAGAATTCTAATATGTAGTTTGTAAACTGTTGTGTCTTTGATAATTCTGAACAAATACCCAACAAATTCCTATTATCTACTATTGTTGTTTGATTTATTTATTTTTTTTGATGGATTTGATGACATCCAATTATGTGTGTTACCCTCCTTGTGAAGGGTGTCAATGTTTGTCTTCTGGACAACTGTCAGATCTGCAGTCTTCCCCATGATTGTGTAGCCTGGTGAACCAAACTGAGAGACCATTTTGAGGGCTCAGGAAACCTTTGCAGGTGTTTTGATTAGCTGATTGGCATGTCACCATGTTCTAATTTGTTGAGATAGTGAATTGGTGGGTTTTTGTTAAATGTGAGCCAAAATCATCACAATTAAAAGAACCAAAGACTTAAACTACTTCAGTCTGTGTGCATTGAATTTATTTAATACACGAGTTTCACAATTTGAGTTTAATTACTGAAATAAATGAACTTTTCCACGACATTCTATTTATTGAGATGCACCTGTATTTGCAATAGACTGCATGCTGTATATTAATTAATCGATCAGCAGGTGCAGGATCTATAGCTAGCTACAGGGATCATGTAAGTTTTGAACCTAACAATTTGTATACTCAAATCGACCGATGGTCAAAATTACCCTTTGGTCATACAGGAAATTAAACAATATTGAACTAACGCGCGGCTAATATCTTCAATTGATTTAAAAAAATAATAATAAAAACAAAAGGTCACGAGGCGACGTAGGCTACTGCAGTGACGCGAACCGCACGAGAGGAGACTAGCATGTTACCATAGATACACTCAAATTAATGTAGGCCTAAATGTGAGTCGAAGCAAGAAACCTAAGCGAATTATAAAAGTGTCTTCCACTTCGCGGTAATGTATTTTTTCACCCACAGATAGAATCAGGATAACCTAATGAGGCGAATATTACAAATTATTAGGTAATAAATGGTATAGCCTAATAAAGTGAGTCGGCATCTTGCATAATGTTAGCTACGTAAGTAATAATTAGCCTAAGTAATAGGTAATAGGTTATAAATGTATATTTACTCCTGCTCTGTTAATATTATTCATTTTATTATATTATAGATATTTATAGATATTAAATAAAACCTTGGTTATAAACTAATAACGTTATGGTTAGTTATCTTTAGGCTATTTGTATTGTTGCTGTGAACTGTGAACGGACCTTAAATTAATTTTACTCAGTTGAATCAAGTTGTTTGTTGGTTGGTTTACACAGTTAATGTTATTGTATATATATTTCTTGTTTTTAGTAATTAAAATCGGTTCAAATGGTTGCTATTCTAAATTGAGGTAAATAAGGTTATCCTTTTCAGGAATCAGACACAAAAGGAAATAAGTTTCTTGTATCAGTGAACAGGGTGAAGGCAAAAGCAAATAGCTCTACATAGACCTGATAAAGGACACACATCTCTTAAAGCCATGGATATCATGGAGAAGTCCAGATTTTCAGACGGTAGGTCACCATGTGGGTTAAATTCTAACCCTTCCATGCAAACAAGAGCAGGAGGAGCCCATGCTATGGACAGCAAGTCTCAAGCAACCACAAACCTTAAAGGCACTGTGCTTCTTAAGCAGGATAGCTTGAATAAGAAAGAACAAGAAGCAAGCTGTGCTACCCGTAAGTGTCCATTTGAGGCGTATTTAGAAAAGTGCACACGGTTAGAGAAGGAAAACCTAGAAGTTAAGAAGAAGCTTAAAAAGATGGAGACCTATTCAAGAGAATGCAAAACAGAGCTGCAGAGATTTGTGAAGAGGTTTAAAGAGTTTAAAAACATCAACAAAGACCTGGAGACGAAGAACAAACAACTTCTCATTAAAAACCAGCAAATGAGGCAAAGAATTACAGAGGTCTTAAAGAAGGACAGACCTCAGTCTGAAGATCTGGAGAGACTCCCATGCCGTGAACACCAGGAGAAGCAGCAACTTAGAGAAACAGTCTTTGTGCTCCAAGAGAGGGTAAATAACTTAACAGAACCAGTCAGGAAATCTCATGGAATGAAACAGGATGCAGAAATAACCGAAGAGAGGAAGATCCTAACTCCGCTACAACAGGAAAACCAGACTCTAAGAGAGAGACTCGACCACAGCGGTCAGGTCATAAAAGATGCTGAAAGTAGAGCAGAGAGAGTTCAGGAGGAGCTGGATGAACTAGAGTGCTGCCTGCTCACTGTGCAGACTGAGAGGAATCTACTGCGGCAGGAAGTAAAGAGGCTCCATAAGGAATATATCAGCCTTACTAACATCATCTCAATGCAGCTGAAAGAAAACAACAAAGCTGCCTGTCTCAGGGAAACCCCTGAGAGCCTTGCTTTACAGTCCACCACAGTAAAGCCCACCAGTTCAGCATCCAGGTAAGAAGACTAGTTGAAACAAACAGTAAAATTGATGAAAATTTCGATTGTTTACTACTTACAAGTTGACTTTATTTTTGAATGATAGGAGAAGACACAACATAGCAGATAAAGGTTCAATTTGAAGACTTAGATCCATGAAGAACGAGGAAATACAAAGACCTGGAAAAAATATCAGAGAACTGAATGGTTCCTGAAACAGAGAATTCATATGTTAACTTGAAATAATAGCCAGTAAAAGTGTAAGAGTAAAGAGGCTGCTTTTTGTTATTTTAAATTGTATTAAATTGTTATTTTATTTTGTATCATTATTATTCCTTCTAAAATAATCTGATCTGATAAACACTTCATTAACAATATACTGTCATTAAATATTCAATATTATTGTCATGGTTTCATAACTGTTTTTGCCATTATTCTCTCTCTCCCACAACTATTGTTTCTTTTTACTGTTGAAGTAAAAAAAAATGAAATAAATAAACATTCCCAAGCAAAATTACTTGTTATGAAAAACAAATAATAATTCTGTATTTTCTTTACTTACAATCAATTTCTAAAATGGCAAAGTAGTACAGTAGGCTACAGTAGATTTTTTTGTCATGGTCCTGTATTTGGATCATTTACAGTCACATGTAGGTCAGCAGGGGGCAGTAAGAGACTGTACTTTCCCTGTGACACGAAATCAACTTACGCGAGGAAGATGCGGACGTGTTATGTATGATACGTCATCAAATATGTCAGCCTCCTGGTGACAGCAGCTGAATTTGATCATTGATCGAGGGAATTAAAATGGTAATAAGCTATTTTCAAACAAACTGTTGTTGAAAACAAAACGCCTTTTTCGTGAAACCATAGTTGCATACAATGTTAATATAGTATGAACTAGCATTTTGTCAACACATGCTTCAGAGAGAATTACTTACTGTAACGAACAGCAAGAACTATATGTTCAATTATGTTAATCTTATGTAGTTAATGATGTGTGTTTTGATTTCCCCAGGTTCATTCAGAAGAGTGCGACATTATATTTCGATTGAAAGGAATCTTGGAGTTTGCTTGCCAGCTTGACAACCCAAATGGTAAAGCTCAAATTATAAAAGAATGAGCTTGATTTGTAAAACTTCGAATTTTTTTAATTAACTTTCTTTTATGAAAGCATATATGCTGGTTATGAAAGGAGAAAAGAGTCTCTGTGTTCCCTTCTTGCAGGTGCACAAAGTCAAGGCACGATATCAAAAAGTTTCCAGGGTCTCCAATCCAAAGTATCATCCAAAAATATTGTTTTAACTGTCTGTAACAGTCCAGTATTAATATGGCCTAACACTGGTTTCCAGTCAAACGTGGAAAGCTTGACAGAAGCATCATCATGTGGAGATATTCTGCAGTATATTGAGTATGTATTCTTACGCCTTTCATATCTTTAATGTTTGTATATGGTAAATGTAGAGTATTATACTGTATGCACAGTAAGGATGTTAACAAAGTATAATACTTGTTGCTGTTCACAGGTTAGATGATAGTGGGACCAAGAAGTCATCAAAAAAGAAAGATAAGAAAAAATCTGGACCTGTGAGAGTCTTTCTCTAGAGTATTTGAAAGGCAGTAACCGTTAACAGTCACTCTAACAGTAACTCTCTGCTGTCCATCTTTATCTAGACTGTAGTGAATATGAAGCTGTTGTTTGAGGTCACAGAACCTGCTGGGAATGAAGCTCCTAGTCTCATCAGAGTGAGCACACAGCAGCATTGTGTGAAGATGCCACTGCCTTTAGACTGTGTTCTGTCTGTGACCACTGATGAGAGCATGGCAACGTGAGTGCATTTTTATTTATTTTTTTGCTCAGGTTCTCTTAAAATCATAAGGTTTGTAAGGAAGTGTTTTTACTGCTATGATTTTAATGCTAATTTCAGAGTTGTGAAGTTCAGCAGAATCATTGTTAGTGTATGTGTGTGTGTGTGTGTGATTGTTCAGTGTGTGTACAGGGCTGGTGGAGGCATTAAATAAGCAGTTGGCAGACATGGAAGAGGTGGTGCTACGATACAGGAAGGGCTCCTCTTTCCTGGTGCCACAGCCATTTCACTTTCAACTGCCTGAACCAGCTGGGTTCACTACTGTAATCTACCCTGCAGGAGTGCCAGACAGCCAGCTACAGGATGCCAGAGAGGCAAGACATGAGCACATGTACTACGTTCAAAGGTTTAGCACAGGGGTGTTCAAACTCAGTGCTGGAGGGCCGGTGTCCTGCAGAGTTTAGATACAACCCTAATAACACACACCTGAACCAGCTAATCAATGTCTTACTAGGGCTGTGTATTGGCAAGAATCTGGCGATACGATATGTATCACGATACAGGGGTTGCGATACATTGCGATACTGTAAGCAAGGTGATATATTGGGATATTTCTTATTTTAGAAATAGGATATAATTTTAGGAAAGCTGTCATTAAGAACACACCACCATATATATGCAAACCTTAGAAATAAATAAATTATTATAAATTATTTAACCAGAACACAGTGGGATCTGCATTTGCAGTCAGTCTCAGTAACATTCAACGGTACTAAACCACTTTTTGTGCAGTACGAGTAAAGGGGGAAAAATTAAAGTGATTGCAGGATTCTTTAGTTAAATGTATAATAGGCCTATGTATAAAATGTATTTTATAGAAAGGCCATATATTTTTAGACCCTGCTTTAAAAGTTCACAGTTAAGTTTACAAAACATACAATGCCATAACATTTTGATCTGAACAAAAGAATAACATCTGCTTAATATCAATGAAAAATAAAGTGCTTGCAGGACTCCTAAAGAAAACAAAACAAATGTAAAACAATATAATAAATACAGATGTTGAACATTCTCAGAACCTTTGAACTTGGATTTCACCCAAATGATGCCACACTTCAGCTTTGTACGCCGAAACGGGAGCTGGAACAATTCTTTCGTCCTCCATTACTAGCAACGAACTATATTAATGCTAACATTAGTGCCGTGCCCTTATGCTAGTATTTCCTGTCAATGTTTAAGTTCAGAGATAAAGACTGCTATAGTGGTCGGGATATAAACTCAAAACAACTGCCATGAATCTTTTTTTTTTTTTACTTTGTTTTCAAATAAAAAGTTTATTGACATCTGTTTCCCCTCACAGCCCAGTTTGTTGGAGAAGACCCTGTAGTAGCTTTAGAGGCCGCTCTCCAGGTTGAAGACACCAGGGAGTTCATGCAAGCTTTCTGTGTGGGACAATACATGGAGGTCTGTGTGTCTTTGTATTATAGATTCTAACTGCTTTATTCTCAAAATGTTTGGACTTCATGTTTCTTCTTTTTTTGGCTGTCTTTCTCCAGCCCAACCAGGAAATGGTGACAACTCCTGGCCTGAGCAGTCTGTCCTCACCTCTTATAGATGCTGAGAGAAACCTTGGTCTGCTACTGGGGCTACATGCCTCATATCTGGCTATGAGCACCCCTCTCTCCCGCATAGAATTAGAATGTGCCAGTGAGTCTATTTATTTAGCTTATAATATTGCAAACGTTTCAGTGGTATATCAAAAAATCAATACAATAAAAAAAAAACAATAATAATAATAATTTAAAAAAAAAATATATATATATATATATATAGTTTGTATTTAGCAAGTATGCATAAAATTAAAATATAAAAATATATTTTAATAATAATAAAGTAATACATTTTTTGTACTTTCTGTTCATCAAAGAACCCTGAAAAAATGTAATACAGTTTTCACAAAAATATTAAACAGCACAACTGTTTTCAGCGTTGATAACAATAATAATAATGTTTCTTGAGCACCAAATCACCATATTAGTATGATTTCTGAAGGATCTTGTGACACTGAAGTCATGGCTGCTGAAAATTCAGCTTTGTCATCACAGGAATAAAATACATTCTAAACTTTCCTAAAAAAGAAAACATTTACTTTAAGTCGTAATAATTTTTCACTTTATTACTGTTTTTACCTGTATTTTTGTTTTAAAAAATGCAGCCTTGGTGAGCATAAGAGGCCTGGACCCATCTATTAAAAAAAATAAACTTGCTGACCTCAGACTTTTGAACAATATCTTAATCCTAAGAATTGCTATTTATTAGTGACATGAGTGCTCTCTAAACCAGGTAAACTTCCTTTGTGTATAGGATCTGCACAATAGGTTTAAGTTGCCAAGTGACAGGCCATACCTGAGACGTGCCAATGCCTTTCATTTCCCTGATGCAGCCTATAAAGACGGTTACCTCCGCAATCCCCACATACACCTGAACCCACCCAACATTGAGGATGCTAAGGTGAGACTGTGCTTTAATGGAATAGTTCACCCACAAATGAAATTCAGTTGTTCCAAATCTGTTATCTTATTGTTACTATTTATTTCTTATTTTTTTATCTGTAGAACGCAAAAGGATAATATAAAAAAAAGTTCACACTGCTCTTTTTTTTTATACAGAGACAGTTCAAGCTACAAAAAATACGCCAGTATACATAATGTTCCATACTACTTTTTTTTTAATTATGGTCAAAAACTTTTAAAGTTAAATGATAGTTTTAAATGAGAAACAGATCAGAATCAGATCTTCCCAATGGCACATTTGGCTTGTTACTTTAAAGAATGACATAATTGATGATAAATGCCAAAGAAAATTTTATGCAAATGATGGCAACATTTTCATTTATGGGTGAACTACCCATTTTAAAGGTGGTTTAATATGTTCATGAGCACTTTTTAAAGAGCAAAATCTCTTGATGCCAAAAGTAAAGTTTAACCATTAACACTCTTGTCTTTGTCTTGTTTTTCTCTCTCTAGCTGTATCTGGTGCAGGGTGTGTACAGTTATCATCACTACATGCAGGATCGTGTGGATGATGATGGCTGGGGATGTGCATATCGTTCCCTTCAGACTATCTGCTCCTGGTTTCAGCAGCAAGGATATGTGGAGACAGCTGTGCCCACACACACGCAGATCCAGCAGGTAAACAAAATTGTCACTCAATGTGATGTGCTTTCTTGTTATATGTATTTAAGAGGAACATTTGTTACTTTTTCAGGCTCTTGTGGATGTTGGGGATAAAGAGCCACGATTTGTGGGTTCACGTCAGTGGATTGGCTCCATCGAAGTTCAGGCTGTCCTTAACCAGCTGCTGGGGGTCACCTCAAAGATCATGTTTGTCAGGTATACAAAGTGTGTTTAATGTGTTTGTTTATTGTTTAGGGTGGTAATACGTTTTTCCTCTTTAATGGTCACAACAGATCATACTGGAGTAGATTCAGAAAAACTGAACTATTTTTTCTTCCATATACCACTGCACACAATAGGCTATGAATTTTGGTTAAAGGCTGGAATACACTACTCATATTTTAAACACATTTTAAAACACTAGGCATCATTCACTTGCCTTCTTTGTAAATTATTACAACTCTGGGCATCATACACGAAACAAGGATCACACAGCACCAGGCACACACAAAATATGTGGTCTAAAATGAGCTCAAAATATGAAACATATTTGATATCCTTGACTGCATGCCTAAGCTGAGAATCTGTGAAATCTGTCAACTCCGACACATTTGCTCCAATTCAGATATCAGGGCAAAAATCTAGGCAAGCCCTGTAGGGTATTCCAGCTTTAAGTTGAACTAAAGCTGATGCAAGCCTATGCTAACATAGATTTACAATAAAAGTTTCTGAATGGTTTCAATTATAAAAATGATTGTCTTTCTGTTAAAGTCAGGGATCAGAGCTGACAACCAAGGGCAGAGAGCTGGCCAACCACTTTCAGACCGAAGGAACTCCTGTCATGATTGGTGCGATAACATTGTTTAGCGCCTTCCTACAACTTGTGATTGGATAGGAGCAAGGTTCTCCCCCACCTTCCCCCCCCCAAAAAAAAGATCATAATCGACATCTGATCTAACGTACTTGTATCTTATACACTGCTGTTCAAAACTTTGAGGTTTGCTGTTCTTTTCTAACTTTTCTATTATTTTCTCAAGAAATACTGAAAAAAAAAAATGTTTTCAACATTGTAATAAGCAGTGGTTGTTGGTCACCAAATTCAACATATTAGAAAGATCATGTGACACTGAAGATGGGAGTAATGACTGCTGAAAAATCAGCTTTGCCATCACAAGAATAAATGACATTTTAAAATATATTAATGGAAAATATTTCACAGTATTTCTGCTTTCACTGTATTTTTTATAAATGTAACCTTGTTGAGCATGAAAGACTTATTTCAATAACAACCTCATACTTTTGTAGTATAGGTAGCTTGTTTTTTATGCATTTTTTTGTTTTGCTATTTTTAGATGTAAATGGTAATTGAAAAATAAAGCCAATATTTTTCTCACCAGGTGGCGGAGTACTTGCACACACCATTTTAGGCGTAGCATGGAGTGAGAACACTGGACAAATACGCTTTCTTATCTTGGACCCTCACTATACTGGTGGAGAGGACCTGCAGACCATCACTGACAAAGTACATTTGACAACACTATTCTAGTCAGACCTTTTCATTTTAATTAAAAATAAATAAATATAAAATGGTTCTATTTTGTCTTAATGATAACAAGCTACTTTAATAATAAACAAACTACTACAACAATGATCTTTTAAGTTATTTCATTATACCCAGACACACATGGGATTTAAAGTGTAACATGGTTTAAAACATCACTCATTTGTTAATGATGTTTGTATATTTTTCAGGGCTGGTGTGGATGGAAGGGGCCAGAGTTCTGGGATCAAAATGCTTATTACAACCTCTGCCTTCCCCAGAGACCCAAGACCATCTGAGTCACGTGCATGACACGTATCCACTTTTATTCATACTCTAAGTTCATGGATACACAGGAAGTCTCATGTTGAAATGCAAACCGACATGTCACAAAAAAGTGATTTATTACTCATTGTCCTTACAATGTTTTAAATGTCCATGCCTATTGTAACATCCGTTTTCAGTCACGCTAAAGGTTACATTCATTTCAGAAACATCTCACATGATTTTCAGCCAGGCTGCAAACGGATGATATTAATGACGACATATCCTCGAGACTTTTACCAGTTCATCATACATTAAATTCACAAGATATCTTTGAACCGTCTACACAAGATAAGGCTTCCTGCAAATCAATAAAAAGAAACAGCAGCTAAAATATCTTCCTAAAACGGCAAATGTTTCCTTATTCATTGACTATTGCAAAGTCTCTGACTTTGTGAGGGTCTCTGACTTTTCTCAGAGACCTTTGGGGAGACCTGAACCTCTGCTTAACTAATCTTGCCTTATTAAGAACGTCTTGATTAGCCAAGCTTGGCAGCAAGTCAGCTCTCTTCTCTTTTGCTCATTGCAGCCACATATTTATACACTGTCATAAAACTCTGAAAGCATTTCAGTGCCATCAGGGTTTTTATATGATTGCTTCACAACACACATGTGATCCAAGTTAAATGTTGCACTTTTCCAGTGAAACCCACAAGTCTCCCCCTCTCCCCCAAAGAAAATTCTCTGCTTTTTCCTTGATTCCTGTCTGCTCTGTGTTGGCAGGTATATGTATGGAGCATGGCTCTGAACCGTTCTGGAGTACTAGTGTCAGTCATTACTATTGTACTTAAGACTCCAAATCACTGACCCCAGAACGGTGTCAATTTATCTTGACTGCTGAAGCTACAGTATAGGCTCAATACCAAATGTCCACCGGTAATTCAGACTCTTGATGACATAATGATACTTCTGTTTACCATTCACACCAGTAATGGTTAAACAAGCCTATATGTTACTTCAAATTCTCTCTCTCTCTGAGAACATTCATCACCAGTCCCGTGCTTTCTTTCCGTCTTGAGCGCTGGAGCGTGCACAGCCTCTCTTCTGTCCTGCGAGAGTGCTGTTCAGTATGTGCCTTTCAGTGAGGGATGATAAAGAAGCATTCTTTAAGTCTTGTGTTCTGCGATGCATGTTCAAAAACCTCCCGCACTCCTCAAACCCACAAGACCATGCAATATCTTCGGCTGTCTGTCCACCGTTGTTGCAAATGCTGAGTGGAAAATGGAATAGTTAATTAGAGAAGTGTTTATATTCATAAGATGGTTATAGTTGTTGAGGATGATGTTTGCTTTAACAGGTAAACAAGGGCATTCCTCTTATGTTTGAGCTCTTTTGAAAATTAATATGCCTATGTATGTCCATCTAATCTCAAGAATTTTATTAACTGTGCCTTTGGATTGATTATATAAACAATGGTAATAAAATTAACAGCTAAAGATAGGCATTTTTCAGTAAAGAAATTGGAACATTTTAATAATCTAAAGAACCTTTTTCCAGTGTAAAGAACCTTTTGTGGAATGAAAAGGTTCCATGGATGGTAAAGGTTCTTTGTGGAATCATTGATCATTGTTGCCAATAAAGAACCTTTATTTAAGAGAGCGGTGTCAAGCTGATTTAGATATTAAAAGTATGATTTTTTTTTCTTTTGAAGGAAATGTATACTTTTATTCAACAAACGTCGCGTTAAAGACTGTCACACAAAATAGGAATAAGAATCTGAAAATGTATCACGGTTTCCCTAAAATATTAAGCAGCACAACGGTTTTCAACACTGATTGTAATCATAAATGTAATCATATTTCACAGCCTTGGTGAGCATAAGAGACTACTTTTAAAAACATTAGAAAAATCTTAATGACCTTAAACTTATGAATGGTAGTGTAAATAAAAATAATATTTTACATCTAAACATAAAACATATTTTAATGTCGTTTGATTTGACACATTTTGATAGCTTTTAAAACCAGTAATGGTTAAACAAGCCTATATGTTACTTCAAATTCTCTCTCTCTCTGAGAACATTCATCACCAGTCCCGTGCTTTCTTTCCGTCTTGAGCGCTGGAGCGTGCACAGCCTCTCTTCTGTCCTGCGAGAGTGCTGTTCAGTATGTGCCGTTCAGTGAGGGATGATAAAGAAGCGTTCTTTAAGTCTCGTGTTCTGCGATGCATGTTCAAAAACCTCCCGCACTCCTCAAACCCACAAGACCATGCAATATCTTCAGCTGTCTGTCCACCGTTGTTGCAAATGCTGAGTGGAAAATGGAATAGTTAATTAGAGAAGTGTTTATATTCATAAGATGGTTATAGTTGTTGAGGATGATGTTTGCTTTAACAGGTAAACAAGGGCATTCCTCTTATGTTTGAGCTCTTTTGAAAATTAATATGCCTATGTATGTCCATCTAATCTCAAGAATTTTATTAACTGTGCCTTTGGATTGATTATATAAACAATGGTAATAAAATTAACAGCTAAAGATAGGCATTTTTCAGTAAAGAAATTGGAACATTTTAATAATCTAAAGAACCTTTTTCCAGTGTAAAGAACCTTTTGTGGAATGAAAAGGTTCCATGGATGGTAAAGGTTCTTTGTGGAATCATTGATCATTGTTGCCAATAAAGAACCTTTATTTAAGAGAGCGGTGTCAAGCTGATTTAGATATTAAAAGTATGATTTTTTTTTCTTTTGAAGGAAATGTATACTTTTATTCAACAAACGTCGCGTTAAAGACTGTCACACAAAATAGGAATAAGAATCTGAAAATGTATCACGGTTTCCCTAAAATATTAAGCAGCACAACGGTTTTCAACACTGATTGTAATCACAAATGTAAGCATATTTCACAGCCTTGGTGAGCATAAGAGACTACTTTTAAAAACATTAGAAAAATCTTAATGACCTTAAACTTATGAATGGTAGTGTAAATAAAAAATAATATTTTACATCTAAACATAAAACATATTTTAATGTCGTTTGATTTGACACATTTTGATAGCTTTTAAAATTAACATTTTATACATATAATAAAAATATTAATATTATATTGTTATTGTAATTCATAAGTTTCTATGAATGTTTTAAAGTGAGACAAACCAACTTATATGTTACTGAATACACTGTTGAAGCGACACCAAAGATAATATATATAAAAAAATGATAGAATACCAAAAAAGTGATATTGAGCATATGAAAAATCTTTAAAACGATAACCAAAGAAAACAATATTCTCAAGGGGAGGAAAAAAAAAAGTGAAGATAAAGTGTTAAACTATTTAATGTTAACTCCTATGTTCACGAACATGTGATGGGCTACTGTGATGAAAGAAAATAAAAATATGATTTCCAAACAAATAAGATTATAACATGATTGGGACAATAAATGTACATGTACTGCATACCAAGAATGGCACTACAATTTTAGTTTCTAAATATGCAAATATTGTGAATATTTAGCCGTTTCTCTCTGTCAAACAAATGCTTGAAACAGGAACTATGAAACGACACACTTACTCGAAATGTGCATCACTTGCCATCAGCACACTGGTGCACTCCAAACTGCCCGCTCTGGCTGCTTTATGCATGGGTGTCTCTCCACTCGCGTCCTTAAGAAAATCGCATAAAAAATTGAAACATCAAATGCGAAAAGGCTGGACATAGTGATTAACTTACAGGAATACCATGATCATCAACACAAACCTAAGTAACTACTGCTGATTTAAATAGGGGAAGGTTTTAAGACTTTGTACCTGCTGGTCTGCATCAGCACCGGTTTGCAGCAGCCAAAGCAAGCAGAAAGCCTGCCCTCCGCATGCCGCGAGATGCGCAGGAGATTGTCCGGAACCATTCAAACCTCCATTCACCGCAAATCCGTTTTCAAAAAGGTTACTCATGCAGTCCAGCTGAATGGATATGTAATGAAACAGAAACAACATTTGAACCTTAAGACTTACCGTTTTCTAATAAAAGTTGTAAAGCGCGTTCTGAGTTTTAAAATTGACTAATATAATGACTTTCGTTTTTTAAATGCTTGAAACATTTTTTTTTTACTAACGTACTTCGTTAAACATCATGCTTTCTTTTCATGCCCATAATAGTATCAATTAATTAAATTGACTCACCGACTCTGTCTCAAGCAAAAACATAGCTGATGTCTGTATAATTTCACAAAGAATATGCCGTATAAAAGTTTAACTGGGCGTGACACAGTCACTCCGCTGTTGATCAGAAGTGTTCTGCAATCAAACAAGCACACAGACCCATGTAGTACAATGGAAAAGCAGAAGTACAAATGCTGTTTAGACCACGTGGTTCTTTGATACCGACCAATCATGATCAAGAATGGGCGGTCATTATCACGTGACTTTGCATCAATCCTCCTAGTTTGCGAACAAGCTGTGCAGTTCCACACGTACGCACTTTGTTCATCTGAGATACTCTGCTTTAATAAGTAGATTTAATAAAGAAACAGTTTACATTATGGTCTTCCGAAAATTGTACTTGTCTTACTTGAGAAAAAAAAAATCGAACTGGTAATTTGAAGTTGAAATGGGTTGGTAAAAGACAAATTACACTAATGTTTTTGTTGGATTGTGGTGTTGTTTCTTCCTTCACTGAATGGATATGTAATGAAACAGAAACAACATTTGAACCTTAAGACTTACCGTTTACTAATAAAAGTTGTAAAGCGCGTTCTGAGTTTTAAAATTGACTAATATAATGACTTTCGTTTTTTAAATGCTTGAAACTTTTTTTTTTTTTACTAACGTACTTCGTTAAACATCATGCTTTCTTTTCATGCCCATAATAGTATCAATTAATTAAATTGACTCACCGACTCTGTCTCAAGCAAAGACATAGCTGATGTCTGTATAATTTCACAAAGAATATGCCGTATAAAAGTTTAACTGGGCGTGACACAGTCACTCCGCTGTTGATCAGAAGTGTTCTGCAATCAAACAAGCACACAGACCCATGTAGTACAATGGAAAAGCAGAAGTACAAATGCTGTTTAGACCACGTGGTTCTTTGATACCGACCAATCATGATCAAGAATGGGCGGTCATTATCACGTGACTTTGCATCAATCCTCCTAGTTTGCGAACAAGCTGTGCAGTTCCACACGTACGCACTTTGTTCATCTGAGATACTCTGCTTTAATAAGTAGATTTAATAAAGAAACAGTTTACATTATGGTCTTCCGAAAATTGTACTTGTCTTACTTGAGAAAAAAAAAATCGAACTGGTAATTTGAAGTTGAAATGGGTTGGTAAAAGACAAATTACACTAATGTTTTTGTTGGATTGTGTTGTTGTTTCTTCCTTCATGCTTATGAGTTTATGGTTATTTTGCATCTACTGACTTCTCAAATTATGTTAACACTCTGTTCTTTGCTGCAGAATTATCTGTCACAAATTACGTTAAACAAAACTGAAAAGGTTAAAAAAATGGTTTTATGATGAATTTATTTATGTTAATAAATATAAAATGCTATTGCACAGCTCTGCGTTGACCTTTAGCTACTTGGTCATGTACAAGTGCAAATAGCCTATTTTACAATAGCTTATTATACATTTATTTTAGAAGCAGAGGGTGGCATCTGAATAGGGATGGTGGATTTACAAGTCTGGATGATGGTTCTGCCATGCCACTTGTGCCAAGCAAACATGAAAGAGGCTTTGAGGGAATGTTATGTGCTGCACACCCACAATCTAGCAGAATGCCAGCCTTTAGGAATGAGTTGGCAGCAGCAGCAATAAACATGTACAGTGGTCACAGTTAATGCTTGTTTAACAGCTTGAGTGATCTTACAAAGAAAATTATAAAAATGCAGCTCACCTGGTTAGAGATGGTTAGAGTCACTGACATAAACAAATAAATGAATGCATCACATGCAATTTAGTCCAAAACAATATTTAGACACTAAAAATTAGACATTAAAGATTTAAATTGACTTGCATTCAATAGCATTTAAATATTCTTAACGTTCTCTTCTTTTTAATGTATTGATATTAATGTAATAATGTTGTTAAGGCATTTGTTATTCATTCATTCATACATACATGGGACATCTATGGCAAGGGTTTTCAAACTGGGGTCATCAGCCATGACTCCACTCTTCAGTGTCACATCAATGTTGGAAACAGTTGTGCCTCTTAATATTTTTTTTTTGGAACCTGTGATTCTTTTTTTCTGGATTATTTTAATAAAAGGTTAAAAAGAACGGCATTTATTCAAAATAGAAATTAAAAATATAAATATTTTCTAACAATATGTCTTCACTATCAATTTTGTATCAATTTAACACATCCTTGCTGATTAATAAAAGTATTAATTTCTTTCTCATAAAAGAATGAAAATAATTACACAACCCAAACTTTTGAACAGTAGTGAACTTGCTATTCATCAAAGAATCCCGAAAAAAACATTACAGGTTTCCTAAATAAATAAATTTTAAAAAATGAATCAACAGTCAACACAACTGTTTCTTTTATTCAACATTATATGGGAGTTGATGCATTTCACATCTATCACAGCTTCGTTAGTTGTAACAAAATAGCAGTGCAAAAAAACATGAAAACCTTAAAAATAATAATAAATAATTTGCTCGCATTGCAATATATCAGACCAGTATTAATTAGGCAGAGAAGAACAAAAGAACTGAAGTGAAAATACACACAGCAGACTGCCCTGTCTTTGCGGCGCGACACTATTTGCGGAAATGACGTCACCTAGTTACAGTAGCTAACGAACTTCTGTGCAGCGAGGTGGACAGTTGAAAGAGCCTGTTTTAGCTCTTATCTTCAAACTCTGTCTTTCTGAACTGCATTTGGAGATATACAGAGAAATAAAATGAAGTACGTCAGCTTTGTGTTTTGGTGATTTAGCCTGACAGTGTCGCGGTCGCGCATGTTTTGATGTGAATGTCAAAAGGTAGGCACTGCTAACTAACGTTAGCTGTATGACTTCGCGTTGGCGTGCGTGAGTTTTGTATTTGGACGCAAGTTTATGGTCTAATTTGTAATTAAATAAAATATGCACATTAAACGTAGCAGAGCTTGCCAGTCTGTTAAACGCGAATTTCTGTGGCAGCATTGCTAAACTTCATTGCTAAAAAGCTTGTTAAAGCTTTTGTCATAGAAACATGTCCCCTGTGTGTGTATTATGAGCATGTTCAGATACACTTCTCTCACCTCTGCTTTTTAAGTGTTAATTGAGCTTTTTCCCGTTAGTAAATACTGTCATATTTCTACTAAATCGGCTATCAGTCCCTTAATATTGGGTGTACTTTTATTTGTTTGTTTATGGGATTGTGTTATGTCTGGCAATGTGTGAACCCTTGGATTTCCCCCTTGGCTTTTTTTGTGTTCTGCAATCTATGTTCTGTATTCAGTTAATGCTTAAATAAAAATAAGTAAAACTATTGGGTGTACTGATATATGATAAAATCATCCAAAAATTAATTTTACACAATTACATTTGTCATTATTGTTAATAATGATTACAAGAAGTGTCAATTGTTGTTAAATAATAATAATAATACATTTGTTAATAATGTGTTGATTGTTGTCTAATGATTCACTTAAATGATTAGACAACAATAAGTAAATCAATAAGCAGAAATAAAACAATAGTTAAAAGCAGTCAATTTTGCATTAATCATTATTTTAGTGGTCATTAAAAATGATTAATCTCTGGAATATTGTTTGTCAACCTTTTTGACTACATGTTGTCCACAACAATATTTACTGGACAAGGATTAATGTTTAGAATAAAATAAAAATAGAACTTAGCATAGCTAGAAATTTTTTTATAAAATAATTATTTTAAATATATATAAAAAAAAATTATCGGCAGTAGGAACGGCTGTTGAGGTGAATTAAAAATAACAAATATAGTGATTCATAGACTTTTATTTTTCTTCTTTGGCTTTTTTTATTTTATTTTACGTTATCTTGAGGCCTCCTTCTTAGTTTGGTGAGAGCCCATTGTTGGCCCCTGGTTAAGAACCACTGCTCTAGAAAATATAGAAGTTGTTCAGACAATTCATTTTTCCACTTGCGTGAAGCATTATCAGAGTTGTTGGTAGTAATTTTATTTATTTATTTTCACTGCAACAACTTTTTCTTTTTCCATTCAGGTTCCATTGAATGAGGGCATATTTGGAAGACACACTTCAGAAATGTACAGCCCCAAAGAGCTAGAGGGAGAAGTGGACCACTCGTTCTTTGACAGTGACTGTGAAGCTAGTGGACTTGGTTCTGAGGATGGGCAGCTCAATAAACAGAAGGCCACGGAAAGACAAGATGAGAAAACCGGTAAAGAAACCCATGTTTCAGTGGATCAGATAGGAAGTGAAGCTCAAAGTGTAAGGAACAGTAAAGATGAAGCCAAACTGGAGGATGATTCAAACCGGGGCAGCAAGGGGCAAAGTGAAGAGACAAAATATGAAAGAGAGCGACAAAGTAGAGATGGATTTTTCAAAGGCTCTTCATCACTCCCAAGTGCCAAAAGCCCAGAGACTGTGAACAACAGCCAATCAGATGAAGGATCTAGTCTGCATTCATACTCATCTGATGAGGAAAGAGAGCTGGATGATGATTTTAAACTCAGTAGAACCAATGTTAGTGTTAACAGCGACGATGATGGATACCATCGTAGTGACGATGAAAGTGAGGAGGATATGAGATCGCCAGTCACGCGATCAATGAAACATAAGGTATTGTCCCACGGAACACCTAAAAAATCTGCTGGAAAATTCCACAAGCTGAGCCGTAGCTATTCCTCCTCATCTGACCCTGAGTCCTCCCACAGTAGTGAAGAGAGAAGCTCTTTTCAATCTCAGAAATCACCTGTAAAACATCAGCGGGTCGGTTCAGCTTACCAGGAAGAACAACAAAAAGAAACGGCAGAATCTGAAGACACAGTTACTGATGTTACCCCTCTCTCGACACCAAATGTTAGTCCTTCCCAGTCCATTGATGTGGTTCTGCCCTCTGAACCTGTGGCAACAGATGTTCAACAGCAACAACAGCCCAGTGTTACTGAGAAGATGGTTGCGAATGATGTTTCGGGTGCTCAGGACAGTATAAGTTCCGAAGGAGAGGATGGACCAGGTTTGTGCCGTGAATTGAGATGTTTTTGTTGTTGTTGATGATGTTGTGGCTGTTTCTTAAGAGTCTCTTTCTCTCCCTTGCAGTGTTTTTAAAAGTAGAGAAACAATTAAACAGAGTACTTATGGTCTCCAGCCCTGGCAGTGTTGGCAGCAGCCGTAAGAACTATTCCTTCACAAATAAAGAGGTACGGGAGATCGACCGGGAGAACCAGCGGCTATTATGTGAACTGTCCCGGTCATCGGCACGTTCACGTAGCGACAGCTCTGCCTGCTCCAAAACCAGCAGTCGCAGGAGTAGTGCACCACCTATACGCCTTTACCACAACACCCTCAACAGACAACGAGAGCAAGAGCGAATTCAGAAGGAAAACCTGGTCAGTGTCAGTCTTTTATTTAATGTAACAGGAAAATATTTTCTCTCCCTCCACTAGAGGTAGCTATTCCCCTTCTTTTTAGTTATGCAGTGACGCCCTCTCTTAACATTAGATTAGACTTGAATCACACTGAGAGCAACTCTTATTATAAGAGAGAAACTTCAATTATTTGTCAGCCTCAGTCAAGCAAGAGATTCTATATTAGAGTGTGCTGTTGTTGAGCATATGCATGTACACCACCATTCAAAAGTTTTTTTTTTGAAAGATTTTTTTTTACAAATTATTTAAAGTATACTTTGTTCAGCAAGGATGCATTCAGTTGATCAAAAGTGACAGTAAATATTTGTCTTACAAAACAACATTTTACAAAAACATAATTTTACAAAAAAGGCTGTTCTTGAGAACTTTCTATTCATCAAAGATTTCCACAAAAATATAAAGCAGCACAACTTTTTTTAAATTGGTAGTTCACTCAAAAATGAAAATTCTGTCATTAATTACTCCCTCATCTCGTTGCAAACCCGTAAGATCTTTGTCCGTCTTCGGAACTCAAATTTTTGATGAAATCTTGAGTACTTTCTGACCCTCTATAGACAGCAATGTTCTAGGGGTGTTGAACATTGTTAAAGGGGTGGTTGGTTTTTGATTTCACTTTTTTAATGTTAGTTAGTGTGTAATGTTGCTGTTTGAGCATAAACAATATCTGCAAAGTTACAACACTGAAAGTTCAATGCAAACGGAGATATTGTCTTATAAAATTCTGGCAGTTTAATGCCTACAAATACAGCTGGTAGGGGCTACAACGAGCTACTTCCCTGGTTGCTGATATCACAAACCCAGAAATTTACATAAACCCTGCCCCCGGGAATATGCAACAAAGGGGGTGAGGCCATGTTGCGCTGCTTTAGAGAAGAGGAAGTGTTGTTGCCATGCTGTCAAAACTAGGGGTGCACGAAAAAATCTATTCATATATGAATCACGATTCTGTCTTGTAACGATTCTAATGGATTCACAAGTTTCAAAATCAATGTTCTAAAGCAATGTTCTTAATCCTGTTCCAGCGTCGCCCTACTCTGCACATGCTCTGCATCTCTCTCTCTCTCTCATTCAGATTATCAGCTCAGCTCCATCAATGAACTGTGTTCCAATTATACATTTTGTGTATAGTCAGACAGATATTTTTCACATAGCTACGAGAAGCGTTAAACATCTGAGAAGCACGTGGTTGCCATGGTAGCGAACAGTACTTGCTGGCAAACACTTCTTACTGTTACAAAATAAATAATTACTTTACAAAAATGCTACAACGCAGTCATGTATTCTGCTAAATTACAGCTTTAATCTGGATAAAACTGTATATTAGAAGCTAACATAAGCAGTAGCATTTACAAATAACAGCGTATCTAAAAGTATGAGACAACAACAGATAAAAAAAACATACTATTCTGAAACATGCTTGCTTGCACAGGTTCTGCGTGATCCTCTTCACTAATATTCTCTGGGTCTCATTCGGGGTCAAATTGATAAGCAATATTGACAACGTCATTGTTTACAATATAACCGGAGCACATGCCGCTGATGTGAGGGATGTGACGTTTTTGGACTGTACTAGGTGGTTTAGCGATTCACAACACACTGGACCAGCTAACCAATCTAAGCCCTTTGTGTATTTCTGAGGGAGGGGCTTCATAAAACCAGGAAATCATAAGAACGTTCATAGCAGAAGGGACTGAGCGTTGTAGAATAAACAAACAAGCCTAGAAAAAAAAAACAGACTTTTTAAAATAGTCCATGTGACATCAGTGGTTCAACCTTAATTTTAATGAAGCTACGAGAATATTTTTTGTTCAGAAAGAAAACAAAAATAGCAACTTTATTCCACAATTTCTTCTCTTTTGTGTCAGTCTTCGACTCGTGTTCACAAGAGTACCACGACGCATGCATGTGCGTTTCTCTGCTTGTAAACAAGCTCAGCGCATCCGGGTTCTACATCAGAACGCTGGCTCCTGTGTCAGCAGCACCACACGCATGCGTCTTGGAACTTGGAAGAAATTGTTAAAGTTGTTATTTTTATTTTCTTTGTGCACAAAAAGTATTCTTGTAGCTTCATAAAATTAAGGTTGAACCGTTGATGTCACATGGACCATTTTAATGATGCCTTATTACCTCCTGGGCCTTGAACGTGGTAGTTGTCTATGGAGGGTCAGAAAGCTCTCGGACATAATCAAAAATATCTTAATTTGTGTTCCGAAGATGATCGAAGTTCTTAAGGGTTTGGAACGACATGAGAGTGATTAATTAATTACAGTATTATAATTTTTGGGTGAACTAACCCTTTAAGATTAATAATAAGAAATGTTTCTTGACTACAAAATCAACATATTTAAATGATTTCTGAAGGATCGTGTGACACAGAAGAGTCTAATGGCTGCTGAAAATTCAGCTTTGCCATCACAGGAATTAATTACATTAATTGCATAAATGCAGACTTGATGAGCATAAGAGACTTTAAAAAAAAAAAGACTTTGAATGGTAGTGTATTTTTGGATTCTGTTTTTCTACTATTATTCATTGATGTAATAGTGTTCTGACAGAGTGTTTATTTTAGTATTCTGTGAAAGTGTGTGTGCATGTGGTAGGGGCGCTGGCAGCCACAGCCAGTAAAAGCAGAGAGACAGTTACCACCTGACTGAGACGAGAAGAGACAGGTGGACGTAGTTTTCCACACATGCTGGACTTACATTATTCTGAATTCACCCCCTAGCTCCAGTGATAGAGAACGCATTATGCAAACTCTATTCCTTTTTTTCCCCTTGCAATAAAATACTGTATAATTTAAAGGGATACTGTAGTTCTCTCTGAACCTCACTTGCTCACTGTTACACATGCATAATCTCTCGCTCTCTCTCTCTCTTTCGGCCATCTTTACAGACCTCACAGCTCCTTAGCTAGTCAGACCCTCCTCTCTGTCAGTTTTTATTGAATAAAATAGAAATAAAATACCCCTTAATCAGTAGAAGCAGGGAATACGAGCTGTGACTCGTGTGTTAGCGTTTTACTGCCTAGCAACTAATGCTGGAACACAAGAAAGAGTACAAGACAGCCACTCTCTTTCTTTAAGAGCAGTGAGCGAGCTGTCCTCTAACTTCACCTTTACTCTATTTCCAGTCCCAACTTTTTTCATGGGTTTTGCTTACTGAGAGGTTTCCAAAGGGCTGTTTGTACCGACGTACGGAGGCATGACAGCCTGTGACATTCTGATCCTTGTGCACTGGTTATTTTTACTCTCAATGGCTCACTGTGGCTTTTCAGAGTGCATAGTTGTAGGCACACTACTCTCTTGGTTATTCTGTTTGAGGCTAGTTAATATGACTTTATAGATGTCCAAAAGATTTTAGTATTTAGGATAAATCACAAAATATGTCAAGAAATTTTAAATTGTCATATTTCAACCCTAAAAAAATGAAAAAGGTAAAATGTTTTGCTAAAATAAAGTCTATTTAAGGACCTTTGTGGTATTTTTGTGACAATTAAGCACACATTTCTCCCAAATTCTCATTACTGTAATGCAAAAAAGTAGTATTGTTATTATTATTAATTATAAATGGTAAAAATGTTATACAGTATAAAAGTATTCATTAGTAATAATAATTAATTGAATTGTACTTTTTAATTGTATGTAAATTTGTAACTTTAATTTAATTTATTACACATTGTCATTAACATAATTTTCTTCATCTGTCTTTTTTTTGTTGTTGTTTTTTTCAACAATTATTATGCAACAATTATTTTGCCAAGCTAAATGAACGCAATCTTGGCCAGCCTGCTAATAATAATAATACATTTATGTTGTAATTCAGTATGCTCATATGTTGAATTCAGTTCAGAAAGTGACCTGGCTGTGATTACTGCATAACACAAGGTTTAATAGAAAGTATCCTCAACCAATAATTTTAATGAATCAATTGATTTGTTGCCAGCAAAATATTCACTACTTCAAAAGGGTTTTTCTTTTGGACATGTATGTTATTGTATGTGTAATATGTGTGGTTTCAGGCGTTCCTGAAGCGTCTAGAATCTGTGAAGCCCACTCCTGGCATGACCCGAGATGAACAACTAGCTGATTACCAGCGGCAGTGCCGATACCTGGGAACACACAATACAGCTATTCCACCAGTCAAACTCAAGTCCAGCAAAACATCTGGTACTTTCTTACACACAACATACACATTTAAGCCATAGTTTGTATGAAGCACTTTAAATGAAGAGAGTATGTTCAGTTTTCTGCACGTCATTTCTATTACATTATTCCAAATTCAGCTGCGTGTTGAAAAACAAATTTCTTAGGCTAATGATGATTAAAATGTATATCTCATATGTGACCCTGGAGCACAAAACCAGTCTTAAGTCGCTGGGGTATATTTGTAGCAATAGTCAAAAAAACAAAATTTTGGTTCAAAATTATCTTTCTTTTATGCCAAAAATCATTAGGATATTAAGTAAAGATCATGTTCCATGAAGATATTTTGTAAATTTCTTACCGTAAATATATCAAAACTTAATTTTTGATTAGTAATATGCATTGCTAAGCACTTCATTTGGACAACTTTAAAGGCGATTTTCTCAGTATTTAGATTTTTTTGCACCCTCAGATTCCAGATATTCAAATAGTTGTATCTCTGCCAAATATTGTCCTATCCTAACAAACCATACATCAATAGAAAGCTTATTTATTCGGCTGTCAGATGATGTATAAATCTCATTTTCAAAAAAATTGACCCTTATGGTTTTGTGGTCCAGGGTCACATATAATATAGAAATATCCTGCATTCTTTAGTGCTTAAAATATATAATATAGTGCATTCTGTTTGCATTCATTTTTCTGCTCTGAGAATAAATATTCTTTCTTTAAGACATATCTTTTTTTCCAATTCCAATATAACATTTTGAGTCATGTACTCTACTGCCATTTGTGATGTGCTTTGCCTGTATGTAATGTTTTGTACTCCTGGATCCTTTTATATAATATATTTGTTAGGTAGGCCAGTTAGGTATCTTAGTCTATTAGGTTAGGTTAGGTTATCTATTAGGTTAGGTATCTTAGTACCAGTAACACAACTCTTGTCTTTCCATGAATACAGGAAGGACTTCAAGACCTGGCAGTAGTCCTCACAAATCTAGACCGGAAACCGCTAAACTCAGCAGAACAACACCACGGCCTGAATGGTCCTGATCCTCATATTTTTTCCTTCTCTTTCTCTACCCCCAACATTTTCACTTACATGTTCTGCTCTGACTGTAAGTAGAAAATATGACTGCAGGTCTCAACACAACACATTCTGGATAAATGTTTCAAAACAGCTTGAGCTCATGGTAATTTGTCCAGGTGTGGAGTGAAATAAATTAAAATACTTGTAAGAAAATCTACACAGCTCAACAATCTGCTAAATAATTTGACAGTGTGCGGCTTTTTTTTATATATGTAATTTTTAGATATGGAAAGAGACTAAATTAATTCAATCAACACTGCTCGGGACCATAAAGTGTGACCATCCATTTTCTGAGACATTCAAAAGTAAACTAGTGCCTATATGTGACAGACAGCAAAAAGACTATATGTATGTTTAAGCGGTCGGTGTATTGTAAAGCCATTGCTGCGGTTATCAGAATAATTAATTGCGTGACACATCTGTCAGAAACTAAGTCTAATGTGAAATAAAGCTTTATTAGTTATGGTAATTTTCAGTGTTACATTTTTCGGAAAGTAAAAGTGATTTGTTTATTGACCCAGCTGTATGACACTTGAATACTTGGCATGCTGATATGAAGTGACACACATGCACAGACAGTGTCCCGTCTGTTACAATGAATGTAACAATTCTAGTTATTCACCTGTCACTCCTAAAGTGCTTTTGAAAAGGCTGACTGACACTTGCTGACACATGGCAGACTAACAAGCTAATTATGCAAGAGCACAGACTGGCATAGTAGTAGTTTTTGAGGAATACTCTGTTATGTTGTTTTACTCACATTGCAGTAACTAGTTACTGTTACTGGCTTTTACTTGGCTATCACTATGATAAAAGTATTATGACACTTTAATGCAGTTAAAAAACATTACATAATATTTTTCTTTGCAGATCATTATTTAATGCACATTCAACATTAAGTAATGATTTATTTACTTTTTTAAGGAATTTGTAATCTTATATTAATGTTTTAATATAAAATATTATAATTTTATGCTCTGTTGTATTACAATATTATATTATGATATTGTGATAGTTATACACTACTGTTTGCGGTTGGTAAGATATTTTAATGTTTCTAATGTAAAAGAAGTTTCTTAGGCTCACCAAGGCTGCATTTATTTGATCAAAAATACAGTAAAAACAATAATATTATGAAATATTATTACTATTTGAGACAACTAACTAAAAGTCAATTATTTTTATGATGGCAAAGCTGAATTTTCAGTAGCCATTACTCCAGTCTTCAGTGCCATGTGATTCTTCAGAAATCTTTCTAAAATGCTGATTTGGTTCTCAAGTAACAATTTTTTATTATTGTCAGTGTTAAAAACAGTTGTTCTGCTTAATATTTTTGGGAAAACCGTGATACTGGATTCTTTGATGAATAGAAAATTTATTTTTGAATAATTTAATGCATCCTTGATGAATAGAAGTACTGATTTCTTTGAAAAAATCTCACTGTCCCCAAACTTTGAACGATAGTGTATGTACTGTATATTGTGTAATATGAGACTGATGACATTTCAACAGGTATTCATAAATTCTGTTCATGTAAATGTTTGTGAAGGAATTTGAATTAATAGGAGTTCATTACCATTACAGAGCTGACACAAATCTTTTGACTTGGCTATATTAAATTTGTAAAATCTGATGGCGAAAAGTATAATAATGTCGCAGAAAGAAACCACAAGCACCAAGAAGTTGTATTTTCAGCTTTATTCTTATTAAAAGAACTCATAAGGTGGAATACACCACAAGAACAGTCAGCTTTCCAGTGTACAGCCACTTGCTTCAGTCCAGTCCGGGAATAAATGTGTTCAGCTAGCTACAGAAGAGAGGAGCCACTGTAGAACATTATGGATTGATTCAAATAAATAAATGAGAAAAAAATCACTTTCAGCCTGACCAGACTGAAAGTCATCTAAAACTGAGGGGCAGTAGGTAGATTTAAATATATTTACAAGTGTTGGGGTGGAGGCTGCAGTGGCCACCTACAATCACATGATCTCAGTCCACCCCAGGGCCAGCTTGGCTAAGTACACTTATTTCTCCCTGGTTGTTAACACTCCACACAATTAAGACATACACAACGCTCAGGGTTTCCTTTGGTGGGATGGACATGATGGATGAAGAATGTTTATGTGTACTTCTTGATCTCGTCGTACAGGACCAGCACAAAAGCGCCACCCATGCCTCTGAGCACGTTAGACCAGGCACCCTTGAAGAAAGCTTTGGCTCCCTCATCCTTGGTGATCTTCTTCCAACAGTCGACTGTGCCCTTGTACATAATGTCAGCTTTTGGGAAAGAAAAGTGTGCGTTAGACTGATAGTCAAGCAGCATTTATTTTCATACAAAAAAAGTTTGTGCCAAACTGCTTGATCCCTTGGCCTACCTCCTTTGCGTCCGGACTGCATCATCATACGACGTCTGACGGTGTCGAAGGGATATGAAATGATACCGGCGGCCGCTGTGACGGTCTGGGCAATCATCCAGCTGATGACAATGTGCGTGTTCTTGGGGTCTGGGAGCATACCTGAGTGACAGAGTTAGGCAATGTCATTGAGGTGTATTTGACAAACAGTTTGTTTTGTCCACGTCAGATGTTTCCCATCAGTTGCTTACCTTTAGCTGTATCATAGACACCGAAGTAAGCAGCTCTGTAGATAATAATGCCCTGGACAGACACGTTGAAGCCGAGGTAGAGACCCCTAATACCATCAGACTTGAAGATCTTGGAAAGGCAGTTCCCAAGACCAGTGAACTCTCTCTCCGCTGTGCCTTTGCCGATATCAGCAGCAAGCCTTGTTCTGGCGAAGTCGAGAGGGTAGACGAAGCACAGAGAGGTGGCGCCGGCGGCACCGCCAGAGGCCAGGTTACCAGCAAAGTAACGCCAGAACTGGGTCTTCTGGTCCACTCCTCCAAGGAAGATCTTCTTGTACTTGTCCTTGAAGGCAAAGTTGAGGGCTTGTGTGGGGAAGTATCTGATGACGTTGGCGAGGTTGCCTCTCCAGAAGGACAGGAATCCCTGCTCTTTGGGAATTCTCACTACGCAGTCGATGATGCCTTTGTACTGTTTGTCAACTGTGATCTGTTTGCTGGCATGCTGGACCTGTGAAGCAGCAGGTGGATTGGTAAATGGAAGATGGCACACTTTATAGCATTGTGATCACATCATATATGAATTTTGGAATATGTTGTGGATTATCGAGATTTAATTTATGGTTATGTGTCAGTGCTGCATGATCATCTTGTATGGGAAATGCCAAAAGCTGTCTCTGATTTGAAATAAAAATGGTTCAGAGTTTAATTCTTTACACTCAGGGATCAGCCGGACCACGTGCGCGAGCTGCACTTGGCGTCACACCCCACTTGTGCGCGGGGTTTGAGTGTTGGGTTGCAGCCTCCAGACTATTTTTATCTTTAAACTTACACCAAATATCGCTGCTCCTCACAGTCCCGATCTTAACACACATGATTGGCCTTTATGAACTCTGGCACTGATGGAAAGAGTGACGGAAATCGTCAAGGTCAAATATTTAAATGTGTTATTATTAATAGTAGTAGTGTTTACAATTTTTTGGGGACATGCACTACTTAAATGAAAAGTAACATTAATTTAACTTTAATTAAACGGACTGAAATTACACTTTTTGACAGTTCTTAGAAACGCTTTATAAAGTAGCACCATGGACAGCGCCATAAATTGTATATGCATTATCAGTGAAACCCTTACTTTTGGTTAGTCTACTATGTTTAATTGATTAATTTACTAAAAACTTGTAATGCAAGTTCATGGCTCCCTCTTTTTAATCTATGCAGCTGTGACTCACATGCAACTTTTTTTGAGCTATTTGATATAACTGTGAATAATTATTCTTTCTTTATCCTGATTTTAAAACGTACCTGCAATAACAGTTTGACTCTTTCAATGGGGGCCACAGCTGTCTTGGAGATGGCAGCGGCCACACCACCGGCCAAGAAATCCTTCAAGAAGCTGGTCACCGCGTCAGACATGATGTCCTATCTTCTGAATCTCACCACCAAAGGACCCTGTAAGAAGCCCAGCGACGCCCCTTCAAATGGGCGAGTGCTCGTGTTTGCTCCTAATATATCGGGACTCATTATCGCGAGAGGAGCAAATGATGGATCCACGAGAGACCGAACAGAATCTCGAAGCTGAATAAATATCCCGGGTCATAGGCTATACGTCTTACGTAAGTTCATTAATGTCCAGGGTCATGGAACTGGGGACGTTTAAAGGACAAATTTTATTTCTCACATAGCCCACAAATGTATTACCATAAAACTATTCGATTCATAACCGCTGGGAAAACGTTTTATAGCTATAGAATAAAATTATAATAGGCTATATTTGTAAGCATTTTACCGCAGAACCTTGTCAACATTGCATTTGATGTTTACAGGAATGTTACTGCAATGAAGTAAGAACTATTTTGATTACTAAATCGTGAATTTTAGATTCATACATACTTCCAGGATAAAACTGACCAACACTCATGTCTAATTAGCTGTAGGCCAATGTGAATACAGTTCTGAATACAATGTGAATACAGAATACAATTTTTTTTTTTTTTGTGATGCCATAAACCCTGGAGTAATATAACTTAAATGTGCTGATTGTAATGAACACAGGCATAGCATTTCATTCAAACTTACTGGCAATTGTTAGTTACTGCATTTGATTGGTTCCTGGTGTTTACATGAAAAACTGATCAAAAAACTACTTTGAGAACTAGGCCTATTCCACTTTTTCTGAACTCACCCTACACAATCTACCATAAATTTCACTTTGAGGTTAAGCGACCTCCACTCCCCCACGTGTGTCACGTGACATTGTCCGTAACACCCAAGGAACTTTTTTGGCAGCTATTTTTAAAGATACACTTATTTATAGTGACAAAGAAGCTTAGTTTATTATTTATTATTATTATGTAGTCGTAATGCTTAGATGCTTGTTTATTAACGTTTTAAAATTGCGGACTGGTAGGCCACCCAAATAGGCCTAGCCTATATAACATTTAATTTTGAATGGTAATTATGTGTGTGGTCACACTTACAGTTTAATTATATATTCGTTTTGAATAATATGGACTGATTTGTGGCAACTTTACAGTTTGTGAATAATATTGCTATTTCAATAATTATTTTATATCTATGTGTAACATGGGCATTGAATAGTGTTTAAATGTGTGTTCACTGCACAAACTCCTGCGTATTCTGATTGGAGTTTTAGATATTTGAATCCACTACTCCATCTCCCCCCCCTGTTAGGTCTGTTGCATGGCTACAGTACAGCCGTATTCTCCTTGAGGTGTTTTGAATGTTACTAAAAACAAAGCAGGAGACGCTTCTTTACAACACAATGGAGGTTTGATTGGGTGCCAGGCTGTAATACATCAGCTCAGATTTCAGAACAAAGCTATATAATTATCTTTCTCTCTACCTTGAAGCTGGAATATTATGCTAAGAAATTAATATGCATGCAAAAAACGGATTCCAAAACTTACTAGGAAAATAGTTTATTAATGTAATAATAATTAAAATAAACCTGCTCATTATTTAAAAGTGCTAAAGTTTTCTTTTACTGATTGAGTTAGGATCAATTACCTACATACACTCCTAAAAAAAAAAAAAAGGCTAACTGATACTCTTGGTCTCGTGTACGAACAACACGCGCATTTAGATTTGCTCGTGCAATCTGCAACCCTAGGCTCGAGCGCTTGTTGTTGCTAAGGGCAACTTGGCTAGTCTTCTGTAAAACAGTAAGCAGACGGTGTCTCTTTTAAAACTATTCAACACTTTTTACATTTAAGCCATTATAAAGCGCCTGAGCTCGATGCGTAATTTATCAAATTAAATAATCTTTCTTAGCGCATAACGCACTTCGGAAAAGGGCTTCTCGGAAGAGTTGTGTTCAGACTTAAAACCCTTCAGTCAGGATGTCCACGGTGGCTTTTGTGCGGCTCCCGGCCATTCAGCACCCTTCATCGAGACTAGGAGATCCAGAGCTCATCTCTCTCCGGGGTTATTCCACAGACTGCGGCAGAGATCAGAGATGCTGGATGCCTCAGAGAGGAACCAGACCTCAGTCTCCAGGGACAGAAAGCCTGGACTCTGCTTTTCGCAGTGAGAGCAGAAGAAGTGATATCAGTTCTCTGATGGAAAAAGGAAAAAGAGAAGGATTAGATATTCCAGAGCAAATCTCTGAGGCAGATGAAATCATCCAAGACCAGGATAAAGCCAGATTACCTGCCTTCCGTGAGTCACTTGCCTGACGTTTATGGAGCTCGTTATAATAGTACGAAGGCGCTTCAACACCTAGAGCTGGTGATGATAATGTAATGGTAATGCTTTGTGAATTTATGGAGGGCTGATGTATATCAGCTTTTCAGCACTAGAAACAGCGCCAGAGGACTGATAAACTACTGACTGTGAAACATCTATAGGGTTAAGATGTGCCACCGAACTAATGTAGATCACGGCTGCTATTTACATTTTACGCAATTCGAAGTAAGTTCCGTAAACGATTCTTTTAGCTAATTTAAAATACAGGTGCATCTCAATAAATTAGAATGTCGTGTTTTGTTAAATGTGAGCCAAAATCATCACAATTAAAAGAACCAAAGACTTAAACTACTTCAGTCTGTGTGCATTGAATTTATTTAATACTCGAGTTTCACAATTTGAGTTGAATTACTGAAATAAATGAACTTTTCCACGACATTCTAATTTATTGAGATGCACCTGTACTTGGGGAAAAAAGATAGAAATGTACCTAAAGCATTTGCAGCCTTCGGTAGATTGTTGGCAAATTATGAGATTATTTCAGAATTCGAAACAACATAAATCAGTTTACAAAAATACATTCAGTCTTTAAATTATTTTAGTGAAGTTCGTTGAAAAAAGTCAATCAGACATGACGGGAAAATACTTTTATGAATTCGTTCACTGTTTAAAAAAATTGCAAATATTAAAAATAGACACAGATAAATAAAACAAAGATTATTGTAGTACGTTTTACAAGAAAATAGCCTACTATTTCAGTCAACATTTTGTATTTAGTTCAGTGTATAGGCTAGTAGCCTACTTGCCGATTCCTGGATGAAAACTGCTTCTACTAGGCTACTTTTTTCAGTGTTCAAGAGACTAAGGAAACACAAATCATGAAAATCCTTTGATTTTGGGATGTTTTTAAAGTTTACTGGTTCTTGCTACTTAACCAATTACTAAAGTTCCACGATTGCTCAGGTTTCCACGTTTTAGTCCACACGAGGGCGCTGTCTCATCAGGGGAATGAATTGTCTGGTGGTCAGTGAAACTTAAAGATCTTTCTTGCTCAGTCTCAGTAACTTATTGTATAAATACTTATAATGCAACATATATAGTACCAGAAAACGAAGCATATTTTTAATTTACATAATATTTGCATATTTTCATGAAAATGACCAGGTTTGGAAAAATTTTGCTATTTACCTTGGTCACCCATTGTGTATTTAATGCTGTAATTTGTCTGGTTTTTGTGCTTGATATAGGTCATAGGGCAGCATCAGAAAATCGCTCCATAAGCAGAGTCTCTCATACAACTTATTCCAGCACTGGGCCATGGATGACCTATCAAACAGATCAGGTACACAAATTTAAATCAGGAATGATATGTTTAAAATTATTGCTCTAAAACACAATTGCAGCTTACTATTACATAGAGTAGCCTAAATAAAAATTTATTTTGACCACTTAATACATAAATATCATTAATTTTGATAATGAAATATCTGATCAAGTATAGTTTATTTTAAATACTAATTTTATAATTTATTTTAAATACTAAATAGTTAGGTTTTATGCTATAAAAAAGTAAATAGATATATTGTTTATTAATAATAATTATTTAATCTGCATTTGTTTGTTCAAAATGCTGTACTGTGCCGTAATATTGTGAAATATGATTACAATTTAACTATTTTCTATTTGAATATATATTAAAATATAATTTATTCCTGTGATGGTAAATCTGAATTTTTAGCAGCCATTACTCCAGTCAGTGTCACAGAAATCATACTAATATGCTAATTTAGTGCTCAAGTAACATTTCTTATTATTATCAATGTTGAAAACAGTTAATAATTTTGAGGAAACCGTGATACACTTCCAATAATAATAATAATAATAATAATAATTATTATTATTATTATTATGCATGTATTCACGAAGGATGCATTAAATTGATTTAAAGTGAAACGCATTTAAAGACATTTATAATGAAAGGATTTCTATTTCAAATAAATGCTGTTTTTTCTTTGTTCATCAAAGAATACTGAAAAATATAGCACAGAAAACAGTTCTTTTAAATTGTAATAATATTTTAAAAATATTGCTGTTTTTACTGTATGTTTGATCAAATAAATGCAGCATTGGTAAGTGTAAGAGACTTCTTTCAAAAACGTAAAAAAAAAAAATCAGAATTATTCCAAACTTTGTATGTGGATTGAGGTGCATAGTTGAAGTGATGAGATAAGTGATATTAGTGCTGAGGAAAAAAGTTAATCGTCATTTGTTTGCAGATGTTTCCTTGTTTAACAATTTATTTAATTCAATAAAATAATACCTTTTTTTTAATTCACATATGTTTTGGAGCACTGTGTACAAGTTTGCATAGCTTTCCATTCACATGTGGTTCCATGGAGTATAATTCTGAATGCAGTGCATGAATGCAGGCATATTTTCAAGTATCCCCATGTGCTTTCCTCTCAGTGACGAAGTTGCTGTCCTGTGTTCCTCCTTTTGACATCAAAGCCTGGCATTATCCCATTGAGAAAGAGAGCTACTGCTCATGTAGAATAAAACATAAGAACTGATAAAATCTCAGCTGCAGCTCAGTGGTTAACACCGAGTTTACCCAGGAGAGATATTAGCAAAGAGAGATAAAGAGAAGGAGAAGGAGGGAGTACATGTGCAAATGGGTCTGTGAGAGAGAAAGTCCTGCAAATCTGCAGGTGTCTGTCTTCTAGAGGGGGTGTTGTGTGTGATTAACCCTGCCAGTCTTATCCCTGGGGTCCTGTCTGTCTGACCGACTGAACCCAGCACACAGGCCCCCTCGACTCCGCCTGGTCACGAGAGCTGCCTTAGTCACACAGTGGGGGTACAAACACACACACACACACACAAACACACGAGTCAGAGTGGGTGTATGGATAAACACACAACCCCTTCATCCCATCCCGCTCACAAAAGAAGCTCAAAATGCTGTCACTCATCATATTTAATACATTCAGTACTTTAAAATCTTTCAGTTACTGCAGTTTTTAAATGAATCTGCATGCTGCCCATAGGATGGAGATGATCTCTGTTATTATTACACAGTTTAGTTTAGAATAGATCTTCTGTGATCAGTTTATGATTGTTCAGTTCATCTATCTCAGTCAAATTATATCTGCATAAATGTGAATGATCTCCACAAAGGAACATGCAACATAGGAGTAACTAAATATGTGACCCTGGAGCACAAAACCAGTCTTAAGTCGCTGGGGTATATTTGTAGCAATAGCCAAAAATACATTGTATGGGTCAAAATTATTGATTTTTCTTTTATGCCAAAAATCATTAGGATATTAAGTAAAGATCATGTTCCATGAAGATATTTTGTAAATTTCCTACTGTAAATATATTAAAACTTAATTTTTGATTAGTAATATGCATTGCTAAGAACTTCATTTGGACAACTTTAAAGGCGATTTTCTCAATATTTTGATTTTTTGCAACTTCAGATTCCAGATTTTCAAATAGTTGTATCTCGGCCAAATATTGTCCTATTTTGACCCTTATGACTGGTTTTGTGGTCCAGGGTCACATATATCTACAAAAAGACTTCATTTTTCGCCATTTGGTCAACTCATAAGGGTCAATCGTTTGGGAACTGGACTACATTTGTCATATGATTCTGATTTACTAAAACAACCAGCTCTTTAAAGTCATTCGAGCATACAATGAAAACAATGGCCTTGCTAAATTTTTAAAAGAACTGTCCAATTAGGAGTTCATTCAGGAGTTGATCTGGTTCATAATATTCTTTCATTGAAGAATCTTTCAATCCTGGTCATGCTGTTTTTGATTCACTAAAAAAAATAACACATTCATTCAAACTCAGTTCTTTCATTCACGGCAGTTGATTTGCTGTAATATATATAATTTCCAGAAAAGTAAATAAAAAACAAACTCATTTCAGTGTGTTAGGATTGCAAGTGAAAGTGTGTGTTTCTGGAAAGAACAATAATGTTGAGAATATTGAGTTTTGACCTCATCATTTTTGTATAATGCATTATAAAAAAAGAAAGAAAAAAAATACAGAAACCAATATACCAATTTCACTCTTTCTTTTAAAGCTGGAAGTTGAGCTAAAACAGCGCATTCAAAATACAGGAGCTCTGTTGCTCAAAATCCTGTTCAAGAATAATCACCCTGATGGCAAACCTCTGGTCAACAGGTGAAAACAGACACACACAGATGTAAATATCAGATTTTTTCCCCATTGTCTTATAGTTTGTTGTTTTCCTAGATCTTCTTTACTTGAGATCCTTACAAATTTCCTAAGGAGGCCTGTCACAGCTAAACAGCTGAAAAACCTTCTATTTCGGTAAGTAATGACAATGATCTAACAATTCTTAAAATAAAAATTATGTTGTTGTACTTTAAAGGTCTGTCTAATTATTATTGTTTCAAGATCCATATGATTAAAAGATATAATGTCTTGCTCCTTCTGTGCAGTCTGCACCTCTCTGACCGAGTGCTTATCAGTTTTGAGGAGTTTTATGGTGCCCTGAAAGACCCAGACTCCAATAAAAGTAACCCCGCAGGTCTTCTTACAATTCCTCAGACAATGGCCCTGCTGAGAGGACCTGCACGCAGCAGGTGAGATCTCTGCAGTCCTTACACACTACTATAGTTTTGGTCAAATGAATGGTCCAGTTAACTTGAGAGGAATGTCATATTGAATATGATATTCTTTGTTGTCATGAGGGAAAGTGGAGAATAAAATATCAAAATGTTTTATCAAAATATCAAAAGCTACTTCATAAACAATTATTTCAAATAACCTAATTAACAAAAATAAATAAATAACATAGTATAAACACACTTTTCAAGAAAATCATTTCACAAAAAGATGTTTCTTTTTATACAAAAGTTCCCGTCCTCAAATTTGACAGTCCCTTCCTTTCATCGCTGGTATCACTCCTCTTGTCAAGGCTGTCATTCTGAAATTGAGAGTGCTTTTAAAGGGGACATGACATGGATTTTTTTTTTTATTATTATTTTAATATGTTCCCTGAGGTTAACTTATAATGTTAATAAAGTTTTTTTGCACAAAAAACCCCAAATAAATATGTGGGGAAAAAAAGGTTATTTTCAACCCTCGTTCTGGCACTCAGTCTTAAATGACCTGTTTTAAGGGGCGGGTCCATTAAGACTTGTCAGGAATCGACCACTGTTATGATTGGCTAATGTCATTGTAAGAGTATCAACACCCCCTTGCTTTTGCATGTTGTTTTGAGTGTTTTGACAACATGATCATTTCCAGACAAAGCATTATGAAATCAATTACTTACAGTTTGTGATGCAGCTTCAGTCAGATCTGAGACAGCTTCATCTTTCAACAAATGTTTCTTTGTGAACTCTCTATGACACTGTGCCTCGTTTACAAAACAAAATACTCCAAACAATCCTCTGAAATTGAAAAATTAAAAATAAACTATCCACTTGTTCCTAACGCTGGGAACCTTCTGATATCTAAAGATTGGTACAAAGACCTCATATATGCCAAAAGATCAAGGCAAATTTTATTTCTCATGTCATGACCCCTTTAATAGCTCTTTCGGCAAATTACATCGTCATGCCAGCAGGTGGCAGTATTTCAGTGACTCTTTGAATCATTGACTCGAGTGCAATTCGGCTTTCGCTTTGATTGG
>NW_015641029.1:289323-297383 GCF_001515625.1 Sinocyclocheilus rhinocerous | reverse complement strand
TTCTTCAGAAATCATTCTATGTTGATTTGCTGCTCAAGAAACATTTCTTATTATTATCAATGTTGAAAATGTTGTGTTTTTGCTGCCTATTTTTATTAGTTTGTTTTTTTTTTTCAAAATTCTTTGATGACTAGAAAGTATTTTTTAATACAAAAAAAGCATTTATTTGAAAATACAATTCTTCTGAAACATTATAAATGTCTTTACTTTTATGATGCATCCTTGATGAATAAAAGTAACAAAAGTATTGATTTTTCTTTTATGCCAAAAATCATTAGGATATTAAGTAAAGATCATGTTCCATGAAGATATTTTGTAAATTTCCTACTGTAAATATATTAAAACTTAATTTTTGATTAGTAATATGCATTGCTAAGAACTTCATTTGGACAACTTTAAAGGCGATTTTCTCAATATTTTGATTTTTTGCAACTTCAGATTCCAGATTTTCAAATAGTTGTATCTCGGCCAAATATTGTCCTATTTTGACCCTTATGACTGGTTTTGTGGTCCAGGGTCACATATATCTACAAAAAGACTTCATTTTTCGCCATTTGGTCAACTCATAAGGGTCAATCGTTTGGGAACTGGACTACATTTGTCATATGATTCTGATTTACTAAAACAACCAGCTCTTTAAAGTCATTCGAGCATACAATGAAAACAATGGCCTTGCTAAATTCTTAAAAGAACTGTCCAATTAGGAGTTCATTCAGGAGTTGATCTGGTTCATAATATTCTTTCATTGAAGAATCTTTCAATCCTGGTCATGCTGTTTTTGATTCACTAAAAAAAATAACACATTCATTCAAACTCAGTTCTTTCATTCACGGCAGTTGATTTGCTGTAATATATATAATTTCCAGAAAAGTAAATAAAAAACAAACTCATTTCAGTGTGTTAGGATTGCAAGTGAAAGTGTGTGTTTCTGGAAAGAACAATAATGTTGAGAATATTGAGTTTTGACCTCATCATTTTTGTATAATGCATTATAAAAAAAGAAAGAAAAAAAATACAGAAACCAATATACCAATTTCACTCTTTCTTTTAAAGCTGGAAGTTGAGCTAAAACAGCGCATTCAAAATACAGGAGCTCTGTTGCTCAAAATCCTGTTCAAGAATAATCACCCTGATGGCAAACCTCTGGTCAACAGGTGAAAACAGACACACACAGATGTAAATATCAGATTTTTTCCCCATTGTCTTATAGTTTGTTGTTTTCCTAGATCTTCTTTACTTGAGATCCTTACAAATTTCCTAAGGAGGCCTGTCACAGCTAAACAGCTGAAAAACCTTCTATTTCGGTAAGTAATGACAATGATCTAACAATTCTTAAAATAAAAATTATGTTGTTGTACTTTAAAGGTCTGTCTAATTATTATTGTTTCAAGATCCATATGATTAAAAGATATAATGTCTTGCTCCTTCTGTGCAGTCTGCACCTCTCTGACCGAGTGCTTATCAGTTTTGAGGAGTTTTATGGTGCCCTGAAAGACCCAGACTCCAATAAAAGTAACCCCGCAGGTCTTCTTACAATTCCTCAGACAATGGCCCTGCTGAGAGGACCTGCACGCAGCAGGTGAGATCTCTGCAGTCCTTACACACTACTATAGTTTTGGTCAAATGAATGGTCCAGTTAACTTGAGAGGAATGTCATATTGAATATGATATTCTTTGTTGTCATGAGGGAAAGTGGAGAATAAAATATCAAAATGTTTTATCAAAATATCAAAAGCTACTTCATAAACAATTATTTCAAATAACCTAATTAACAAAAATAAATAAATAACATAGTATAAACACACTTTTCAAGAAAATCATTTCACAAAAAGATGTTTCTTTTTATACAAAAGTTCCCGTCCTCAAATTTGACAGTCCCTTCCTTTCATCGCTGGTATCACTCCTCTTGTCAAGGCTGTCATTCTGAAATTGAGAGTGCTTTTAAAGGGGACATGACATGGATTTTTTTTTTTATTATTATTTTAATATGTTCCCTGAGGTTAACTTATAATGTTAATAAAGTTTTTTTGCACAAAAAACCCCAAATAAATATGTGGGGAAAAAAAGGTTATTTTCAACCCTCGTTCTGGCACTCAGTCTTAAATGACCTGTTTTAAGGGGCGGGTCCATTAAGACTTGTCAGGAATCGACCACTGTTATGATTGGCTAATGTCATTGTAAGAGTATCAACACCCCCTTGCTTTTGCATGTTGTTTTGAGTGTTTTGACAACATGATCATTTCCAGACAAAGCATTATGAAATCAATTACTTACAGTTTGTGATGCAGCTTCAGTCAGATCTGAGACAGCTTCATCTTTCAACAAATGTTTCTTTGTGAACTCTCTATGACACTGTGCCTCGTTTACAAAACAAAATACTCCAAACAATCCTCTGAAATTGAAAAATTAAAAATAAACTATCCACTTGTTCCTAACGCTGGGAACCTTCTGATATCTAAAGATTGGTACAAAGACCTCATATATGCCAAAAGATCAAGGCAAATTTTATTTCTCATGTCATGACCCCTTTAATAGCTCTTTCGGCAAATTACATCGTCATGCCAGCAGGTGGCAGTATTTCAGTGACTCTTTGAATCATTGACTCGAGTGCAATTCGGCTTTCGCTTTGATTGGGACTATTTTTGTTAGCGGAACAAAAATAGCCAAGAACAGGTCTAAAATACTCTGTGTTTAGTGTAAGTTATCTTATTTATTTAGCAGTTCAAGTTTCACAAGATTTCTCTTTTGTACTGTTGTGTTTACTTTTGCACAAGGCCACCAATATTCAGAACAAAAGAAGGATTGCGACATATATTCTGTATAGTGAAGTATTCTTAGACAAGATCTGGATCAGTGTTTTTACTTCCGTTTTTAGAATTCTAATAAAGGTTATGTTACTATGACCAAATTTAAATCATTTTAAGACTTATTGGGGGCCCACATGATGTTTGCAGAGGTTCCGGCCCTCTCATTGAGAACCACTGATTTAGCATCATTTATAGATTCCACTTTGTTTGATATTTTGTATCTAATGCAACATTCGGGTATTTAAGTGTGTTTGTAGACTTAATGTACACTTGATGATTATTAAAAAAAAAAGAGGTTATCACACAAACAGTGCTCTAGAAAGAGATAACAGTTCAGAAACAGAGATTGTGAACTGCTCACACTCAAAAGTTCACCAGCAGGGAGCTCAGAGTGCGTCTTGTGCCCAGGGTGGACAGAAAGCTAAAGGATGATCAGCAAAGCAGCTTACTGTTCTGGCGCCCCCTCCATTTCTCCCTCTCTGTACTACTGCAACTATTGTACTTAACTGTTTAAAGCATCAGTGTAATACAATGAGGTTGTAGAGGGAGTGTGCGAGAGTGTGAAAGTTTGGTTGGTGTGTGTGTGTCATACTGATTGCGTTAGACCTGGTCAGACCAAGACACACTCCAGCCATGAGCAAAAAAAAAAAGAAAAAAGAAATCTCTGTGACTAATCTCACACATTTTCCCTCTCTTTCTTACAGACACATTGACTATGAGTGTCCAAGTGAGAGATGGGAAAGATAGGATGAGGGAAAGAAAAAAAAGACTGAATAAAAAGACAGCAAGAGAGGGATAAAGATGAAAGAGCAACAGGAAAGAAGAGAAATGTGGCACACATAAAAATGTGCAAAAGGCAGATTTATGGGTCCAAAAGGGTTGAAAATAGAAAGAAAGGATAAGTGAAAGACACAAAGGGACATAATAAGGACAATCATATGTATGATTGACAGCATGTGTATGTGTGAGAGAGAGACAGAGAGGAGAAACAAAAACAGGACTTTTAAACAATTTCTTGCTCCTAGTCTCACACCCCCACACACACAGAAAAAAATAAAATAAAATAAAAAATAAAATATATATATATATAATTTATTTTTTTGGTAACAAAAGCGTAGAAAAACAAACCAAATAAGAAAAGTATAATAAACTGTGTTCTACTATAACAATTTTAAATGTTTAATATCTTCAAGTAAGCCATATTAAATAAATTAAATAGATTTTCAGTATGTCAGTATTTTGAATGTTTAAAATATGTCACACTGTCACAGCATACACTACAATTCTAAAATTTGGGCTCAGTAAGATGATGATGATGATGATGATGATAAAGATTATTATTATTTATTAATTAATTTATTTTTATTTTTTGAAAAAAAAAAAGTATTCAGCAAGGACGCATGAAATTGATGAAAAGTGACAGTAAAGACATTTGTAATCTTACAAACGATTTCTATTTCAAATAAATGCTGATGAATTTTCAATTCATCAAGAATGTATTTTTTAAACATGAAAAATTAGCTCCCGAGTAGCTGTTTGCGATGATTGTGAAACCATTTCTCCTACTGTAGGTTTCTGGAGAGTGTAGAGGTTTTGTGCAAGTCAGACAATCTTACTGAAAGCTGGATTTCTGCCCCAGAGTTCAGAAATATTCTCAACAAACTCAAGCTTCACCTGAAAGATCCTGATTTTGAAAAATTATGGAAAAGGTTTGAATTGATTTATTTGTGTATTTATTTATTATTCATTTGATTAGTTCTGCCATCAAATTGCTTTATAGATTTTAGAATAAAATTGTAATAAAAAAAAAAAAAACTGTAATAAAAAATTCTCCATCTCTTTTAAACAGGTTAGATGTGGATGGACTTGGTGCAGTTAAGCAGACGATTTTTCTAAATAAATTGGGATTGAGCAGAAGGACTGAACCAAACAATGAGAGAAACACTTCTATTACTGTTAAAGCCGAAGACACCAAAGGTAAAGCTGATGATAATAGAATTTGTAGACTACCTAGTACTGTTTCATGAGCTGAATCATTATTATTTTTTATTATAAAGTATCCTTTGATGTCAGTTTACAAAATAATCAATAATCAAATTTATCAACAGTAGTCAGTTAACAAAACAAACTCTGCACTAGAACTGTTTGTGTCCAATCACTTTTATAATTAAAAGAAAACAGAAGTTAAATTATTATTGTACTAAAATTATTAATTGAAGTAAGTATAGATAAATAGTATTGATCATCTCAGAAATAGAGGGACAAGTTTTGCACTGGTTTTGGAGAAACTAGCAGCTTTAGTTTGCTTTATTCTGATGTGTAGTTGAGCAACAGTCCACCTATAGACCACCTATGTTTCGGCAGGGATCTTCTTCAGGGATTTAGCCTTTGCCTGGTTTAATATGAGCTCATCAGATGATGAAATTAATCAGAGACCTGTTATTAGAAAGTTTAAATAGTAATGTAATACACAATTTCCTGTCATACCTTCCTCTTTCCCTCAGCTCCTGGTAGGACACTCTCTAAGGCGGAAGAGGAACGTCACACATCTATCGCCATAGAGGCATGGTTGAAGGACAGATTCAGGGAAGGAGCTCAGAGAATGAAAACTGAGTTTGATAAACTGGATCCTGAGAACAGTGGAAAGGTAGCAAATGGCCTCAGACTTCACAAACAAACTGGTACAAAAATGTTAGTCATATTGATTCATGTAAATATCCTGCATTCTGTTTGTAGGTGAGGGGTGCAGACTTTCTGCAGGTGTTGAAGAAGTTTGACCTGCATCTGAAGAGAGAGCACCTGGGTCTGTTTTTGTCTCGGTGTGGTCTGAAGCTAAAAAAGGGCTGTGTACAGTACTTGAACTTTCTGCGCACCTTCCAGGACAGAAGTTCAGATGGCATCACTCACAAGATCATCTCCAACCCAAAACACAGGTCAGATTTACATCATAGCAATATCCTAATAATATATATTCATATGGAGCTTTGATCCCTCCAGGTTCCAAACACCTGCAAAAATATGCTTAATCAGTGGCAAGAGAGGGCGTTCCTAATATTTCCATAGGGGCATAGATATAAATTAACAGTCTATATTCAAGTGGATTAATACAGGCATATGCCAGTTGTCTTATTCGGATTTCTAGAAACAAGAATTTTGAATTCATTGGAATATGACAATCACTTTGCTGAATTTACATGACATACATAATTCAATTGTAATTTAAATTTAATATCAGAATATTTATCAGAATTTTGCATGTAAACAAGGAGAATACTTCACCTTTGTACACTACTATTCAAATGTTTGGGGTAAGTAAGATTTTATTTTTGAAAGAAATTAATAGTTATATTCATCAAAGATTTATTAAATGAATCCAATTTACAATGCTACAAACAATTTCTATTTTAATCTATTTAATTTCTGTTTATTCCTCTTTTTATTCATATCAATCAATCAATCAATCAATCAATGTCAGTTTCCACAAAAATATTAAGCAGTACAAATGTTTCAACATTGATAATAACAAGAAATGTTACATGAGCACCAAATCAGCATATTAGAACAATTTTTAAAGGCTTGTGTGACACTGAAGCCTGGAGTAATGATGCTGAAAATTCAGCTTTGGCATCACAGCAATAAATTGCATTTTTTAAATATATTAAAATAGAAAACAGTTATTTTAAATTGTAAAAATATTTCACAATATTACTGTTTTTATTGTATTTTTGATCAAATAACTTCAATAGAATTAAGTGTATATTGTGGGATTTCATCTAGATTAAGAAACTGAATATTACCACGTACAAAATTGATTCTGATGAGTGTAGATAATTCTGTTCTGTCATCAGTAACAGTGCAGTGTGGAAACAGAAACTCTTGAGTCTTTTCTGTGCTTACACAGAGCCCAAATTACACAGAAGCATCCAGAGAAAGTGAACTTTAAGCCTTGTAGTCAAACTCTTTCCATTTCTAACAAGCTTACAGCCCATAGTTCTCCCCTGCCCTGGGTCACCCAGCACACAGGGATCAGTAAACAGCTACTGAACACTAGGCCTAAACTGACTGTGTTTGGTTTGATTGGGGTGGTCCACAGCTTAAAGGATTGGCGGATGAATAAAATGGGGCAGGCAAACAGTTGCAATGTATAGAACCTTTCACCATGATAACAAAATACAGTGGCCCCAAAACTTATTAGGATACTAAGGCCACTCTTTACAATCTATGAATTTTATTGCAGAAGATAATAAACAAAATATTAGATGAAATGCAATTTGTAAACAAAAGATGATTTTGAAAAAGAACTTTATTCCAAACTAACTTCACTTTATATTTTTCGAAGTATTTTCTTAATCAACTCTGACTCAGAGTTGTTCGTAGTTCATGTTTGAACCTTAATCGTTTTTATTCTTCAGAAAAAAAAGTGTTTTAAAAAAACGTTTCATTTTCTGCAGGTTTCATTCTGATGAGAACCTCAGTTGTGTTTCCTCTCTAAGTGCCATAGAGGCCAAATTAACTCGCCTGTTTCAGTCAGAGTACCTCTCACTCCTCCAGACCTTTCAGTGAGTACAATCCCATTCTCTCTCTCCATCTCTCTTGCTCCCCTTTTCTCCTTGTGAACAAGACCCCATTAACACCCTCTAAATTGAGAACAGGTATCTTTTCTCTCTCTTTTAACACACAAGATGTTTCACTAAATTTTGGGTCGAAGGTTGGCACTTTTTTGGTCTGTTTAATTATAACTTTGCACTGTTACTAAGAACCTCATCACAGAAACCCTTCTGCTCAAATGAGTTTCCATTTGAACCCTTTAAACTCCAGATCCTCTAACCAGAAGCATATCTCTTGAGTTTGAAAAGCATATTGTCTTACCTTCAGCTTATGCGTTTAGAAAATGCTTTAATGCTATTTGAAAAGTAAATGTAATTTCATTTACAAATATATGTGTTTCTCTGCATGTGTGTATTTGTATAGGAACATTGACAAGCTTAATAAAGGGACCGTTAGTAAAGAAGAATTCCGAGCTGCTATGGAGAGCAGGTATACTATTTCTATCTCTAATTAAGCAACGTCGTTTGCACTGCGCTCTTGCGTTACTTGATCTTTTCATTTTGGTGCGTCAATCTGTTGAGTTACTTAGTATAGGAAATTATGATCCGCACTCACGAGAACAATCTTCTTTTTTCTTTTATTTTACATTCATTACTGATGGGAAAAGACACAAACGTTTCGGCTCAAAGCCTTCCTCAGTGTGTA